>NC_071109.1:14457500-14732500 GCF_024256425.1 Clarias gariepinus | reverse complement strand
ATACACCGCGGCCAAGTGAACCACATTCCCGTCGAACGAAACGAGGCATAATCGTGGTGTTTGCTTTGGTTATGACATAGCATAGTTTATCATCTGCTGTGGTAGATCTGATGTATTCAAATTTAATATTGTTTTAGCGATAATTTCACGGAAGCGAGTTCAGAACTAAATCGCTGCTCCTACTCCATCCAAGACGTTTAGAAGTTTTAAATAGAATGAAAAAACTAATAAATTTTCTCCATACGATGTAAAATTAAGGAGAGCCCTTCTTTTTGTTATAGTACGAAGCCCCTAGATGGTCAAAGGAGTAGAAAAAACAACAGAAAAAAAGTCATGCCAAAAACTTTGGGTTATAATGCAAAACATGACTTTTTTTTCCCCTTTTCCTTTGTCCCCTTAGAGACTCTGTAGTAGGTTTTCTCAGTTAAATATGAAATAAGATATCGCTGATTATCAACGCGGGAATGAATGGTGCATTGTCCAAGTGCAGGTTTATCTTGGAGCTAAACTATTTGCTTTGGGTGAAAGCGCCATCTAGCGATCATTGTGTGTCAGCAACAGCTTCCCATTCAAAACAATAGGCGGTCAAATGACCGCTGAACTGCGCTATTAGTAGGTGACACTGGCGCAGCGCTTCTAGTGTTAAATAAGCGCTGTCTATGCGGCGCTGTGCGAAATGCACGCCGATGTACTAAATATACTAACATATATTTTTGCTATGTAGTTGATCCAGCTTAATAATTCTCCTATTTTATTTCCTGCGTAGTCTAATCAGCGCTCAACCGCACGCATAAAGTTTTCGAGAGCGCAGAGGAATTTTGTTTTACTAAATAATATTTATGCAGTATAATCAGGACCTTTTATTTCTATTTACTTTAGGTCGTTGTTCCTGCAGTGTTACTGTGTGTGCTTTGCAATGTCAGACACATTTAAATGCAAATAATACACCCTCCCCAGGTGTGAATCAGCTGTTCTCACCTTTATACTCAGAGAAACTAAACTGCACCCCTCCCCACTGTGCATGGTTTTAGCAAACTGGGGAGGATCTTGGATCTTGCTTCAGGCCCCTTCTTAAATTTGTGTAAATTTAAAATCTTCTGGATTTTACATTTTAAAATTGACATTGTTACCTTTTTAATACCTGAAATGACATTTTTCTTATTATAACATGCATTGTATTGTTGTAAACATTAAAGCACTTTTTGTAAGCCGCTCTGGATAAGAGCATCTGCCAAATGCCTAAATGTAAACATTGTCACTATACACTGTTTTTAATTACTCTACAATGTATTAATTTTAGATTTTATTTAAAAATAAATAAATGATTCCATTTGTATTTACCCTTATAAAATAGCATTAAAAACGATGGGTTGGGGAAAGGTCACGTGACCCGGAGCAATATGGACGCTTGAGACTTGTCTCTCTCCAAACCTCGGCTTATTGTCTCGTTTTCTTTAAGTAACATCATATTATTGGTCAAATTTTGTCTCAAATATGCCAAAGCCACAGCGTGACAAAGAATTTCCTATCTTTTCTCCATTTGACTCGTCCTCTGGTGTGGGGGAAAAAAGCAGGGCTTTGTTCGACCGCGTGCTCCGCCAACAAGGACCAGCACGAAAAAACCAGTAACGTTGCCTCAAATCCATCTGGTATGGCAACTACTGATAAAATTTTAGCAGAAATAAAATCTGTGGCCTCACGTGTTAATAATATGGACGAATCGGTTAAAACACAGCTAGACACGATTGACAGAGCTTTGGGCGATATAAAAACATCTGTGGCGTCGGTTGAACTCTCTCTAACTTATCTAATCGGACGACCGACTTAGAAAGGCGCGTGGATGAGGCCGAATCCCGAATCTCTGTCACTGAGGACAGTTACAGCAACCATGACACTTGGCTTTCTGCAATGCAAAAGACAGTGGATATGTTACGGCTAAAAGTCGATGACCTGGAGAACTGCAGACGTCTAAAAATTTGAAGATCATCAATCTCCCGGAGAGGGCAGAGGGCTCTACCCCGCTTGCGGCCTTTCTTCAAAATCTCATCCCGACTTTGGTTGGCCTACCTGCTGACTTCCCGCCACTGGAGATTGAACGCGCTCATCGGACTTTGGCTCCAAGCCCGTTGGCGAACAAGCCTCTGAGAAGTGTCCTGGTTCGATTTCTCCGGTATTCTCAGAAGGAAGAGGTGCTTAAGGCAGCTTTAAAAAAGCGTGATATCCCCTACAATGGCTCTAGCTTACGGTTTTATTCTGACCTGTCTGCGGAGGTTTTGCGCAAACGGCGCGAGTTTGATGCCGTGGGGAAACTAATGGCCCGTCGTAACATGTATCGAGGCTTTGCTTATCCAGCACGGCTTCGCTGTCTTTATAATGGGCAGATTCGCCTTTTTGACAGTCCCGAGACAGCTACCGCTTTCATGGAAAATCTTGACTGAGGTATTTTATTTATTTATTTATTTTTTTTTATTTGTTTTCTTTGTATTGGAGAAACGTAGACTTGACTTGAGTCCCTGTCTTCACTCTTGACAGTTTTGAATGACTGTGCAACTCATTGAAACTGAACCCATCCTCTTATTTGTTATTGTTATTATTATTACTACTATTATCTTTCATTTCTCTCTTATTTTTATTAATTTATTTGTACTGTTATTGGTCTCAAAACGTTATGCATATAAGGTTTCAGTTTCTTTAAGCACGCCTCTTTTATTTATTTAAAGGGGACCCTGATTTAAGTTTTTTCTATTTAACCCAGGGTCTGGACGTTGTCTCTAACGACTAAGTTGTTATTGTGGTCTTTCAGTTGAGTTAGGAATACGGTATGTTTAATGTGCTTGGTGACTTCATTAGGGGTTGTTTTGTTCTGTCGTTTGGGGTCAGAATAGGGATGGGTAAGCGCCTCAATTTTGTTCACTGTGTTTCATGGTTTAGTTTTACAAGGTTGACTATCTATTGCTTTTCATGACTGGTTCACTTAAACTTGTTACCTGAAATGTTCAAGGGATTGGCCATGTAATAAAAAGGAAGAAAATTTTAACTCATCTGAAAAAACAAAAGCCCGACATAGTACTGCTCCAGGAAACTGAATTGTCTGATACTGAAAGCCTAAAGCTGAGGAGAGATTGGGTAGGTCACAGAATAAGAGAGGGGTGGCCATTCTTATAAATAAGAATCTACCTTTTAGCCTAGAGCACAAGGAATCAGATCCTGAAGGAAGATTCATTATGATTACAGGCTCAATTTATAATCATCATATAACAATTCTAAATGTCTACGCACCAAATCTTGACTCGCCTAGTTTCATATCGCATATTATTTTATTGTTTAATTATTATTGTAAAGGTCTAGGTTTTTTAGCTGGAGACTTCAATTGTGTAATGAATGCCTCTCTAGATAAATCCTCGTCTGCAAATGTATCGAATCCCAAATCATCTAAGGTTCTTAACGAATTATGCATAGATACAGGTTTGATAGATACATGGCGCCAATTAAATCCTAAAGTGAGGGACTATACATTTTACTCACACCCCCATAATTCTTATTCTCGGCTTAATTATTTTTTTTATCCCTAAGCAATTTTTGAATGCGATCCAGTCCTGTCGTATTGACAATATTACTCTGTCAGATCATGCAGCAGTACATTTGCAGATAGACCCTGCTTTCACTATTCCTAGAACCTCATACTGGAGGTTTAACACATCCCTCTTAAATAGTGACTCTTTTTGCCTTTTTGTTTCAGACTGTTTATCTCAATTCTGGTCTGTTAATAGAGAGTCCCCAGTATCCTCCGCCATGATTTGGAATGCAGCTAAGGCCACTCTACGCGGTCATCTCATCTCTTACACTTCTCACCTTAGAATAGGAAAAAGCTTGAAAAAGAAGTTTCCAGATTGGAGCAAATTCATCAGGAATCCCCTACAGTTTCAAATTTAAAAGCGTTGGTGAATGCAAGAACCAATCTGAGTATGGACCATACCAGCCACATTCAGAAGCTTTTGCTCTTTACTAAACAAAAATATTATGAATTTGGCAATAAATCCAGTAGACTGCTTGCTCACCAACTAAAAAATCAAAATAATGATCGTTCAATTGTTACGATACGGGATGAGGATGGTAACATTTAAAGAGACCCTTTAACTATAAACGGAACTTTTAGGGATTTTTATACATCTCTTTATAGCTCGGAACCAGAAACGACAGGCAAGACATTGCTGGCTATCTAAGCAAAATTCCATTATTGTCAATTTCAGAAAAAGATCGATTTAGCTTAAATGCTCCTTTTACAGTGGAGGAGATCTGGGAGGCCATTCAGTCTATGCTAAACGGGAAATGCCCTGGTCTGGATGGCTTCCCATTGGAATTCTTTAAAAAATTCTGGCCTAAAATTCACCCAATTTTTATACCTGCTGTTAATAAAATTTGGGAAGGCGAAATACCACCCTCTTGGAAACAAGCTTCTATTAGCCTGCTCTTAAAAAAAGATAAAAATCCCCTTGACCGCTCATCCTATAGACCAATTAGTCTTCTTAATGTGGACTATAAGATAGTCACAAAAGCACTGGCTCGCAGACTTGAAAAGATACTTCCTAAAGTTATAAATCCTGATCAGGCAGGTTTTGTGAGATCTAGATGTGGTATGGAAAACGTTCGTCGTGCTCTTAACGTTGTTCACTATCTTAATACCCAAAATAAGCCAGCAACGATTTTATCTTTGGATGCCGAAAAGGCTTTTGATCGCGTGGAGTGGCCTTTTTTGTTTTCAGTTTTGGAAAAATTTGGCCTAGGCTCCAACTTCATTAATATCATTAAATATCTGTATGCAGATTCTGTTGCTACTGTCAATACGAATGGACTGATGTCTGAGGGGTTTCCAGTACGTAGAGGCTGCAGACAGGGGTGCCCTCTATCACCGCTATTGTTTACATTATTTATTGAACCTTTAGCAGAATCTATCAGGATTAATTCAGATGTTACAGGTATCACAGTTAATGGGAAAAAGCATGTAATTTCCTTGTTTGCAGACAATGTACTTTTATATCTGGAGAATCCACAATCCTCGATACCCGCAGTTTTGAACTCTTTAACCTTGTTTAGTACCGTGTCAGGGTACAAAGTTAACTTAAAATCTGTCTCGATGCCCTTTAATTGCCCCCGTAATCCATCTATACAATGTCCTTTTCAGGTTTCAGATAGAGTCTTAAATATTTGGGCATTTTTCTCACTCCCAATTTGAAAAATTTATTTGAGAAAAAAAACTTGGAAAGATGGACCTCTTTGCCGACTTCCCTCTTGGGGAGAGTCAATGTTATAAAAATGAATGTACTGCCCTGTCTAAATTATGTGTTCCAAAATCTTCCGTGTTATTTAAATTCATCCTTCTTTAAATCACTAAACCTTCTATATCTCGTTATATCTGGAACAATAAAAATCCGAGAGTTGGTCTCTCTAAACTCTGTAAACCAAGAGATTTGGGGGGGTCTCTCGCTGCCCAATTTTCAGCTTTACTATTGGGCTGCTCAACTTAAAATTATAACAAGCTGGATTATGAATAGGCAGGACGCTTTATGGATCGACTTTGAATCCTTATTTTGTTATCCCAGGAGATTAGAATCCCTTTGGTTTATTAATAATATCGGTCAGATAAAGCGTATTACTGATATAATTATTTATAATACATTACTGGTTTGGAAAGATGTGAAAAAATATTTGGGCATTCCTCACATTATTTCTGTCCGTTCTCCCTTGGCATTTAATCCTGATTTTCCAATTCAGATTAGGAGTATTGGGCTGTCGGAGTGGGGTTCTAAGGGCGTGTCTGACTTTTCAGACCTTTTGGCTTGTGATACCCTGAAGTCATTTGAAAAAATTAGAGCAGAGTTTAATATCCTCTCTGTAGATTTTTTTAAGTACCTGCAGGTCCGGCATTTCTTTGAATCCCTATTAAGGCAGAACAAATTTCGTACTATTTTATCAGAAATGAAGGAAACCATAATTTCAACTAAAGTTCTTAAAGGGGCCACCTCTAAGTACTATGCTTTATTAGCGCACTCAGATTCCTCAGCCTATTACTCTCTAAAATCACTGTGGGAACAGGATCTGGGGGTATCATTTAATCCAGCAGTTTGGACCACAATTTGTAAAGGCATTTTCCCAAAAAGCACTTCAGTATCTTTACACGAACAAAATTTCAAATTTTTTCATAGAATTTACTTTACACCTGTACGTCTTCACAAAATGTATCCAGGCAGTTCCAATGTTTGCTTTAAATGTAAAGCACATAGGGGTACATATTTTCATGTATTCTGGTCCTGTGACAATATCCAATCATTCTGGAAGGGGGTTCACTCTGTAACTCAAGAGATAATTGGACAACATTTTATTCTGTCTCCTGCACTGTATTTGTTAATTCATATTCCTGAAGGCCTTTTTGACAAGGACTCCAAGCTCTTGTTTACAACCCTTTCATTTTTGGCAAAAAAATGCATTTTGCTGAAGTGGTCCACCCCCCAGGTTCCAACTATTACTATGTGGATATCCCAGCTGTCATCTTTTCTTCCCTTGGAGAAACTAACTCATGATCTTAATCACAGGTCGGACAAATTTTGGAAACTCTGGAAACCTCTCCACTGTTTTTTGCAAAAACTCTGAATGTTTATTTTAACAGAGGTTTCTATTTTCCCATCATGTTTTGCTTTGCTTAACTTCAGCAGGCAGAGATTTATATTTTCTTGCACATTGCATATTGTTATATTTTTTCAGCGCGGTGGGTGGGTGGGTGGGTTGTCTGGTTGGGTGTGTTTGTTCCTTTGGCTGTCTGTTTGATTGTGTTTGTATTATTTGAAAATCTTTAAAAGAAAACAAAAAAAAAACGATGGATTGTGTATCGAGCGATTAAAAACAATACAAGGCATGTTATGATAAGGAAACTTTCTATCTCTTCCATTCCAGTGATTAAAAATTCACAGACCACAGACGCTTAGTGGTCCGAGCACAACGTAATAATCTTTGTATGATAAAATGACTTGTGGCATGAATCTACACAAAGCGCTTCGGTTTTAAATAATCATTTAACTCTGAACTCAAACAGCAAAAGAACATGATGATAATTAAAACAATAATTGTTCTTTTTGCTGTTTATGTCCACCATCTAATAATTATTGAATTATTAATAATTACAGCTGCTAACATCGCGTTCACAAAAAAACCTACATGTGTAGCTTTTCTAATTACACATGATGATAAAATCTAAAAGTGGCATTTTAATTCAAATCCAACATGGGCCTGACCTACCAAATTTCTCATTCACTGCTGAAGTAGTTAAATATGCCTATACTGTAGATACAGAGGTTACATTTTAAAAGTATAGTCGTGGCCAAAAGTTTTGAGAATTACATAAATATTGGAAAAGTTGCTGCTTAAGTTTTTATATTAGCAATTTGCATATACTCCAGAAAGTTATGAAGAGTAATCAGGTGACTTGCAGAGTCCTTCTTTGCCATGAAAATTAACTTAATCCCAAAAAAACCTTTCCACTGCATTACATTGCTGTCATTAAAGGACCTGCTGAGATGTGAGGATGTTGACGAGCACAAGGCTGGAGATCATTATTAGAATTGTTCAGATTGTTAGAATGGCAGACTTGACATGTTAAAAGGAGGGTAATGCTTGAAATCATTGTTCTTCCACCATGGTGACCTGCAAAGAAATGCGTGCAGCCATCATTGCGTTGCATAAAAATGGCTTCACAGGCAAGGATATTGTGGCTACTAAGATTGCACCTAATTCAACAATTTATAGGATCATCAAGAACTTCAAGGAAAGAGGTTCAATTCTTCAGGGCGTTCAAAAAAGTCCAGCAAACGCCAGGATCGTCTTCTAAAGAGGATTTAGCTGCGGCATCGGAGTGCCACCAGTGCAGAGCTTGCTCAGGAATGGCAGCAGGCAGGTGTGAGCGCATCTGCATGCACAGTGAGGCGAATACTTTTGGAAGATGGCCTGGTGTCAAGAAGGGCAGCAAAGCCCTTCTCTCTAAAAAAAATAAATAAATAAATAAAAAATATCAGGGACAGATTGATCTTTTGCAGAAAGTATGGTAAATGGACTGCTGAGGACTGGGGCAAAGTCATATGGTAACGCTCATAAAGGTGAGCGTTACCATCATTCCTGTGTCATGCCAACAGCAAAGCATCCTGAGACCATTCATGTGTGGGCTCACTTACAATTTTGCCCAAAAAACACAGCCATGAATAAAGAATGGTACCAAAACACCCTCCAACAACAACTACTTCCAACAATCCAACAACAGTTTGGTGAAGAACAATGCATTTTCCAGCACGATGGAGCACCGTGCCATAAGGCAAAAGTAATAAGTGGCTCGGGGACAAAACGTTGAAATGTTGGGTCCATGGCCTGGAAACTCCCCAGATCTAAATCCCATTGAGAACTTGTGGTCAATCCTTAAGAGGCGGGTGGACAAACAAAAACCCACTACAGTAGTTACTCAATTGGAATGGTTATTACCGTCGCGCTCACCGCCATGTAAAAACATCAGCGGCCCAAATAAATTAGTTGCATTTCAAAGTCATTCGTAAAATGGTCGCCAGGTGGCGCAAAGTGACATTTTCGCTCGTTGCAGTAAATACAATAGTGACCGTTATATAGCGTATCTCTGTATCTGTTTATTGTTATTTAAGTTCTGGATTATTTTAGGTACTTTAAACACATTGTTGGGTTGCTCATGTTGGCTTATATGACTGCACAGGTGTAGTTTTAAGTAGGGATGCACCGAAATGAAAATTCTGGGCCGAAAACGAAACCGAAATTTTTGGATGCACTTGACCGAAAACCGATACCGAAACCGAAAATGGCTTCACTAAAAAACATTAAAAATATTTTATTTTTGTTTGTATTAAAAAAAACTACAAATTAATTAAGCAATCAAACTTTTATTGATAATAAATAACAGTAATAAGGCTGTTTAACAATAACAAAACTTGCTTCCAAGTGCTTCCAAACCGCCGACATACTCCGTGTTTGATGTGTAATGACAGCGCGAACGAGACGGGAGGATGGGAGAGGCGTGGCGACAATTTCGGCTTTTATTTTCGGCGCTTTCTTACATTTCGGCCGAAACCGATAATGCTATTTCGGCCGAAAATATTCGGCGGCCGAAATTTCGGTGCATCCCTAGTTTTAAGAATTGTTTAGGCAGGAATGCATGTTAAATTACATGCTTATAATATACAGCTTAAAACCTCCATCATTTATTAAAGATGGCGTCTATTTAGAAAAAATGCCCCGCGATTTCGGCGCTCTGTGCATAACACCGGGCCAACTCATGTCGGAAAGAATTTAAAAAAGGTTTCTAAACGTGGGCTATTGTTTTTTACCTATAATATTTGTTAATTTAACTTAAGTGAGGTTTGGGCTCAGGACTTCGATTCGGCATTCCTCTTTAATTTACTCCGTAGTCTAAATCAGCACTCAGCCGCATGCATGAAGTTTTCCAGAGTCAAGTAGACTAATGATTATGAATACGTCGGGAAAACAGCAAGCAGACTGACTCTGACCATTTAAAAAAACGTTTGCGTTCATTTTCTGACGCGTTCAAGTTCACCAAAACAATACAGAACAGCGAACCTTATTTGCTTTCAAACATTTACAAAATCATTCAGTTTTTTGTTATTGTGATTGCGCTTAAATAAAAGTTGAGTCTTATAAAGGCATGTAGTCTTATATAGTTTTATTATATAGTATTTGCACAATAATCTGACAACAGTTTTTTCAGCCTGTCACGGTGTGCGCCCAAATCCATATCGCTCCTCGCTTCCTAGTTAGGCGGCCTCCCCTTCAGATAGGCGAAGCAGCGGGGCCAAATTAGGCACGGCTGGTGAGCTATCGTTGCTAATGATCCAGGGCTTCCTGGATCCACTGTAACCCAACAAACCCGAAGTATTTTATAGAGCTGGGTGCAAGGGATCATCACCAGCCATGCCTTATTCAGTCATGTCATGTGGGCATTATAAGATTTGTATTGAAAACTTGTAACTAAAAAGTGGCAGCTGGCACGCCTAAAAATAGACGTGTTTTTTTTATAGTCTAAATAAAAACCCTCCGCTTTAATTTCCTATAGTCTAATCAGCGTTCAACCGCACGCATAGTTTTCTCGAGCGCGAGGAATTTTTTTGTGCTAAATAATATTTATGCAGTATATTTAGGGCCTCTTATTCCTATTAATCCTGGGTTGTTCTTTTAGTGTCACTATAGTGCTTTACAATGCCAGACAACATTCAAATACAAATTAATCACCCTCCCCAGGTGTGAATCGGCTGTTCTCACCTATACATTCAGAGAAACTGAAATGCACTTCTCCCTACTTTAAAAACCTCTTGAATCTGAGGCTGACTTTCAGTGATTTAAATTTGTGTAATTTTAATCTTCTGGATTCTAGATTCTAAAGTTGACATTGTTACCGTTTTTAATCCTTGGAATAGAAGAACTTGCGATTTTCCTTATAATAGCGTAAATTGCATTGTTTTTAATCAGTCTATACACAATAATATTCTTTGGTATTTTTATAAATAAACGGGTTTGGGGGCTATCTTGTTTTATTAATCCTTGTGCCTGGTTTAGGTTTAGTATTCAGTGTGCATCTGTTATATTACAACTATCATAACACTCAAATACCTTTTATTGGGGGTTAAGTGACTGATGTGCCTAACATTTTTCAGCTGAGCCTTTGTTTCACTGAATACTCAACGACCGCGACACCCCTCTCTCTCAAGGCAACATAAGCGGGGCTGAAACACCGACATCTGCTGACGCAGTAGAACGTCCTGACAATGTTTTAATTTCATGGTCATTTATTTCAGTTAATAAAGAACACAAAAAATAAGTTGACACAAAACCCTACACGCTTCTTTTCTAATTACACGTGATAAAATCTAAAGGCTCACTGTGTTAACATTTATTGTGCTTAAATTTAATCCTAATAAGTTTTGTAAATTCGTTTAATGTTTAATAGTAAATAATGACCCCCGTTGCGCTGTACCACCGCTGGGAAAACAAGGACAAGGACCCGGAACTGCACATGCGCAACCTTTATCCCATTCTTACCGTTTTCCCTCCTTTAACACTTTCCTTCCCCATTTTACCTAAATAAATTACCCTTTTCCCGTAAGACCTCGCCTCGTGTCTGTGCTTTATGGTGCCGCCCGTGCAACATGGGTCGAACCCGTTTACAGATCATAACAGTCTACTGCATTTCATTCTTATAATACCGCAAAAACACAAGCGGGGCTGAATGACCAACATCAGCTGACGCAGTAGAACGTCCTGACAATGTTTTCATTTTATGGTCATTTATTTCAGTTAATAAATCTACTACAAATTTAAAGAACACAAGATATAAGATGACACAAAACCCTACACGCGTCTTTTCTAATTACATGTGATAAAATCTAAAGGCTCACTGTGTTAACATTTATTTTGTTTAAATTTGATCCGAATAAGATTTAATTTAATTTGAATTCTAATTCACCGCGCGTCCCGAGATGAACCCCAGTTACTGTAATCCCTCGTCTTCGTTTAATGGTAACGATTAAATCAGACTTCATAGTTGGATTTGAGTGTAATTTATAAATTTAGCGTAGTAAAAGTTCTAAACGTGGGCTATTGGTTTTTTTACTTATAATATTTGTTAATTTAATTTAAATGAGGTTTGGGCTCAGGACTTCGATTCGGCATCGTGATTCTCCTCTTTAATTTACTACTTATTTTTAATCAACGCTCAGCCGCATGCATAAAGTTTTTCAGAGCGCACCGGCAGAAGTAGACTAATGATTATGAACGCGTCGGGAAAACAGCAAGCAGACTGACTGACCCTTTAAAAAAAACGTTTGTTTTTTGTTCCAACATAAGCCGTCTTCAAAGGCGTTTCAGAGAATATGGCAGTACATCCAACCGGCCTCACAACCACAGACCACGTGTAACCACACCAGCCCAGGACCTCCACATCCAGCAGGTTCACCTCCAAGATCGTCTGAGACCAGCCACTCAGACAGCTGCTGAAACAATTGGTTTGCATAACCAAACAATTTCTGCACAAACTGTCAGAAACCGTCTCAGGGAAGCTCAACTGCATGCTCGTCGTCCTCATCGGGGTCTTGACCTGACTCCAGCTCGTCGCCGTAACAGACTTGAGTGGGCAAATGCTCACATTCAATGGCGTCTGGCACGTTGGAGAGGTGTTCTCTTCACGGATGAATCTCGGTTTACATTGTTCAGGGCAGATGGCAGACAGCGTGTGTGGCGTCGTGTGGGTGAGCGCTTTGCTGATGTCAATGCTGTGGATCGAGTGGCCCATGGTGGTGGTGGGGTTATGGTATGGGCAGGCATCTGTTATGGACGAAGAACACAGGTACATTTTATTGATGGCATTTTGAATGCACAGAGATACCGTGAGGAGATCCTGAGGCCCATTGTTGTGCCATACATCCATGAACATCACCTCATGTTTCGGCAAGATAATGCACGGCCCCATGTTGCAAGGATTTGTACACAGTTCTTGGAAGCTGAAAATGTCCCAGTTCTTGCATGGCCAGCATACTCACCGGACATGTCACCCGTTGAGCATGTTTGGGATGTGCTTGACCGGCGTATACGACAGCGTGTACCAGTTCCCACTAATATCCAACAACTTCGCACAGCCATTGAAGAGGAGTGGACCAACATTCCACAGGCCACAATTGACAATCTGATAAACTCTATGCGAAGATGTGTTGCACTGCATGAGGCAAATGGTGGTCACACCAGATACTGACCGAGACCCCCAATAAAGCAAAAAACTGCACATTCCAGGGTGGCCTTTTATTGTGGGCAGTATAAGGTACACCTGTGCACTACTCATGATGTCAGATCAGCATCTTGATGTGGCACACCTGTGATGTGGGATGGATTATCTCAGCAAAGCAGAAGTGCTCACTATCACACATTTAGACTGATTTGTGAACAATGTTTGAGAGAAATGGTAATATTGTGTATCTGGAATGAATTTTAGATCTTTAAGTCCATCTCATGAAAAATTGGAGCAGAAACAAAGGTGTTGCGTTTATATTTTTGTTGAGTGTAATTTATATATATATAATATAAATAATCACACACACATTCACCTAAAGTATTATTAGGAACACCTGTTCAATTTCTCATTAATGCAATTATCTAATCAGCCAATCACATGGCAGTTGCTTTGATGCATTAAGGGGTGTGGTCCTGGTCAAGATAATCTCCTGAACTCCAAACTGAATGTCAGAATGGGAAAGAAAGGTTCTAACAAAACAATTTAGAGCGTGGCATGGTTGTTGGTGCCAGACAGGCTGGTCTGAGTATTTCACAATCTGCCCAGGTTGATTTTGCTCATTTTAAATCTTTTTCAAATGCAGATTGGCCTGTATAGCAGTTGGATAACTAGCGAATGCTTTAGTAATGGGCTCTAAAAGACAACTTATGCACCGATCACAAACTATTAAAATGTTGGATTTTAATTAAAATGACGTGTGTGTGTGTGTGTGTGTGTGTGTGTATAATATTTCATATTACACACACGCACACATATACATGTGTTTTGGGCACTGGCTGGGAATCGAACCCAGGCCTTCCGCATGGCAGGCGAAACACTTACTATACATACCATAAAAATCGTATATTGACATACTGACTTTATAAATTGCGCACGATTAGCAGCCTTTTAATTAAAAACGCTGCCTTTTGTAAAGTGAAAGTACGAGCTGTGGATTTCCGCAAGGCAAAGAACAGCTTTATTTCAGTCAGAAATTCACAATCACATTCCAGCTCTTATTCCCAGCCATGGTCAAATAATGGATGAAATAATGATTCAATGCTGGACACAAACAGCTAAAAACATGATGAAAAGCCAGAAGCACTCCGTGTTCATAAAATAATATTTACTCAGTATGATAAAATTTTATATATATATATATATATATTAACAAGGGGAATGTTTGATGTCATGTGGGCATTATAGGATTTGTATTGAAAACTTCTAACTGAAAAGTGGCAGCTGGAATGCCTAAAATAGATGCAGGATTATTTTTTATAGTCTAAATAAAAATGCTTTTTCAAACATGGGCTATTGGTTACTTTCTCCTATTTAATTTCTTATGTAGTCTAAGCAGTGCTTAACCGCGCGCATAAAGTTTTTCAGAGTGCAGACGAATTTTGTTGTACTACAGATGTGGCCATTAAAAATGCGCGTTTTCCAGTGAGATGCCGCAATTTGGCGCGCAGCGTGTCACGACTTGCCGCAAGCAACATTTGGGAATTTAAATAAATGTGTTGTGCTTCACTGAATATTCAACAGATGGCGCATGGAAGGACTTCATTTAAAAGTTGGACCAAGTACAACGAAGAATTGTGTACAATTAGTTAGCCTAAAACAATATTGTTTCCAATGCTGAAGCAAACATGAATTTACTTTTGTTTTACAATAGATGTTTCATGATGAATGTGTGTATATGTGCTTCATATTATTTTTATAAGGATGAAATGAGATGCCCAAAATCGTGCTTTGAAATTCATAGTAAGTGTCTTATATAGTTTTTGTAATGTCTTAACAGGGATCAAACTATTCGGTTTAAATGGTCTTAAATTAAATTTATTTAATTACATGATGGTAGGCTGGTATTGAGATGTGTCTGCTACTTATGCTCTGTAAAGACGTCAATTAACAGCACCTTAGATTAAAGGCGTTATGGTCATCACAGGCTAATAACTCTAAATGAACTTCTCGTCTGCGGCAGAGGTAGGTTTTGGTCTCGCCCTCTTGGGATGGCCTTCATCAAAGCCAGTTTCATTATGGTGCTTGACGGATTTTGCAAATGCACTTGACCATACTTTTCTTGCAAGAACTATTATAGAAAGCCTGACCTCTGTGTTTTAAAATAACAACTAACTGTTGTTTTTGTTGTTGTTACGTAATTACCTAATCCCATATGTGGTATTTTATAGTTTTGAAATCCCCAGTATTGTGGGAAACTTTGAAATTTCTTTTTTTTTGGTTCAGTGATTTATTTTCTACATTCTACAACAATACTGGGGAAGTGCATTTGCAAAATCCGTCAAGCACCATAATGAAACTGGCTTTCATGAAGGCAATCCCAGGAGGGACCAAAACCTACCTCTGTCGCAGACGAGAAGTTCAAAATGACCATAACGCCTTTAATCTAAGGTTAATTGAAGTCTTTACAGAGCATAAGTAGCAGACACATCTTAATACCAACCTACCATCAGGTAATTAAATAAATTTAATTTACGACCATTTAAACCGAATAGTTTGATCCCTGTGAAGACATTACAAAAACTATATAAGACACTTCCTATGAATTTTAAAGCACGATTTTAGGCATCTCATTTCAACCTTATAAAATAATATGAAGTACATATACACACATTCATCATGAAACATGTATTGTAAAACAAAAGTAAATTCATATTTGCTTCCGCATTGGAAACAACACTGTTTTCAGCTAACTAATTGTACACAATTCTTCGTTGTACTTGGTCCGACTTTTAGATCAAGTCCTTCCATGCGCCATCTGGTGAATATTGAGTGAAGCACAACACATTTATTTAAATTCCCAAATGTTGCTTGCGGCAAATCGCAACACGCCGCGGGCCAAATTGCGGCATCTCACTGGAAAACGCGCATTCTTAATGGCCACATCTGTAGTACAACAAAATTCCTCTGGACTTTGGAAAACTTTATGCTTGCGGTTAAGCACTGCTTAGACTACGTAGGAAATTAAATAGGAGGAAGTAAACAATAGCCCATGTTTAGAAAAGCATTTTTATTTAGACTATAAAAAAAATAATCCTGCATCTATTTTAGGCGTTCCAGCTGCCACTTTTCAGTTAGAAGTTTTCAATACAAATCCTATAATGCCCACATGACATCAAACATTCCTCTTGTTAATATTTTAACTATTTAAGATATTAAACAATTTATTTTACCATTTTAGCTATTACTGTTTCAAAATAATATTAAAACAAGAACAATAAAACTTAACTTTAAAATATTGTTAATTACACTTGGGCTGAAAAAACTGTCCTCAAAAATGTAACAGATGAGGATTCACGTCCATCAATCTGATATACAGTTTGCTGGACAAATTCTAGGTGGGAAGACACTGCTTTCTTTAGTTCAAAGACAAGAAAACCGCACTCTGGAAAACTTGCGTTGTGTGCTGGAGGAGGATCACGATGCCGAATAAAAAGCCCGCGCCCAAACCTCATTTAAATTGAATTAACTAATATTATAAGGAAATAGATGTTATCTTTAATGACTGATAGAGGTTTTGAGCTGTACACAAATGCATTCTTGCCTAAACAACTCTTAAAACTTGATTTGTGAAACAATAACAGTACTATTTCGATCATTTTGCAGGCTGCCATTTGGAGAAACAAGAGAATAATGAATAAACCAGTTGTTGGGTCAAAATAACCCAACCAGGTGTTAATTTGTAAATGACCCAAGCAACCCAACAATGTGTTTAAAGTACCCGAACTTAAACGACAATAAACAGATACTAAGATATGCTATATAACAGTTTATTCTTTGTACAAATAAAATTGTCAGCTAGTAAACGTCTGTCTAAACAAAATTTAACCAATGTTTTTTTTTTATACAGAACATCACAAATCAAAAGTCTGTATGTGGAAGCTAATGAACCCCTTGTTGGAAAACAGATGATTAAAGTTGGCACTATAATATACAATCTAACTGAAAACAAATAAGAAAAATCCAGCATATCCAGCAGTTTTTACAAATCAAATTTCAATAATCTATTAAAAGAAACCAAACTATATCCGCCCACTTGGCTTGTGTATTAAAACACATTTAGACAACCTAAAGGTTGACTTGAACATCGTAGAACAGACACTTTTTTGCAGAATTGCTCTATGGGATCTCAAAAAGCCTAAAAAACTAATGGATCTAGGAAAAAAAATTAAAGTCTAATTCTCTGTTGGATACCTGGGCACAGAAATTCCTGATAATGAGTGAGCAGACAAAACTACCAAAGACGAATTATCCAAAAAAATCAATCAAATGCTTTATACCCTTCACAGATTCAAAACCAATTTTAAATGTATACATCAAAAATAAATTGTAATCAGAATAAGACCAATACCTAAATAATAAACTACATGAAATAAATCCTGATGTTGGATCAAGACATACATTTTCTTTTAATAATCATTGGGATCAAGTTATTTGTGCAAAATGCAGAATAGGACACCTAAGAAAATCCACCACAGTGGTTATCATGCAGAACTCTTCTCTATTCATCAAACATATTTTATTTGAGTTTTTTTACTCCTTTGAAGAACTTGTTTTATTCTGTTGAAACTTTTTAAAAAGGTTTTAAACAAGTAAATCCTTGTTTAGTAAATTTTATCTAGTTTTAATATTGAATAATAAAACTGACACTTGTCATAAATATTGCAGTAGAAGCTGGCATGGCATAAAAAAAGAAGATTTATTGAAGCCTAAGAAGTAAAGAAAAAGAACAAGAGGCTGCAGCATTCTTAGTTTCTCAGATTTGTTTGGTAATAAACCACCACTTTCCTAATAAAAGCAAAAAGTGAGAGTTGTAAATCAATGCACTTTTCTCCAAACATTTCTCATTTTTATGGTAAAACATGAGGATTTACAAATGCATGTGATTTAATTTTTAAAGGAATATGCATAAAAGAATTCTGTATCACTTTTAAAGCAGTATGTTGCTGCTTACTTTTTGTATACAGACATTGACTAGGTATCATAAAAGTTTCTTTCTCTTTTATTTTTATGTTAGTTTCACCTTTCCTGGGTTATTCAGAGGGAATTATGCCATATTATTTGGACGTGGGCGCGTATCTATTGACTTTATTGGTCATATTTCTGCGCATGGAATGCTTCCTGTTTAATCATAACTCAGTAACAGAGTGGTTGCGATGAACTTTAAACACTCAATTCAGTTTTGGAGTGGCAGTGCGGGAGATGAATCTGTTTAGAGAAGTTATTGTTAGTGTGTGTGTGAAAGACATCTTACCCAAGCCCGCTCCTGCTTCTTCCCCCGTTTAACACCAGTTCTAAATGCAGGTAAATTTGTTTTATTTTGACTTTAAAATTTGTAATTATTTTTATATGAATATTTTTGGGCTGTGGAACGAATCATTGTAGATTCCATTATTTCTTATGAGGAAATTTGCTTTGATACTGTATAGGAGTGTTTTGAAATACAAGCATGCTTCCGGAACAAATTATGCTTGCAATTTAAGGTTTAACTGTATTTAAGTTCTGTACATGTTCATACTTTTCAGTTGTTCAAGTTTGTGTTTATTTTTTATTTATTTATTTTTATTTTTTTATTGGTCTCAAGTAATATTCAAAACTACTGAGATATAAAATTTTGGATTTTCATTAGCTGTTAACCATAATCATCAACATTTAAAGAAATAAACAATTGAAATAATCAGTCTGTGTGTAATGAATTTATATATTGAGTTTTACTTTTTGAATTGAACTACAGCAAAAAATCTTAAAAAGAAATTGCAATGATATTCTAATTGATTAAGATGCACACGTGTGCAAATGCACACACGCATGTATTCCATAAGCCCTCACAAACGTGTTCCATTCAAGGAGCACCATATTAAAGCAATGATTTATTCCACAACCCAAAAATATTCATATTAAAATTATTAATGGAAAATATAAAGGGAAAATATGCACACACACACACACACACACACACACACACGCGGATTTGGATTGGACTGGACTGGACTGCAAACTCGGGGGGGGAGTGTGCGAGGGGATCCCAGGCGCTATTTTGTCAAAGTTTTGCAATTTCTTGGACTCTGATGTTGATGAGGATTTTTAAATTAGGATTATTTGCCATCAGGACAGCTTTACAAGACGGACATTTTCTATTATCGTGCTTCTGGACTGATTAATTGAAACCAGTGAGGCCAACTAATTTCTCCTGAACCCCATGTGCGCACTCAAACAATTTACTGGGCTGTAAGCATTTTATTTATACTTTCATTGTCTGTTTTTATTCAATACACCTGAGCTACTTTGTGATTTGTTCACATCTGCGAATGTTATATCTGAGGAAATTCGTGACTCAAATGTTTCGCAAGTTAGGGACTCCGTTTATATGCAATTTTCTATGTGAAAATAAAAAATTGGAAAAGAAAAGAGGAAATAAACAGTTGATGAGATCAACTTCTCATTTATTCTATATACAAATATTTACAAATGTGGTAATCTCTTCAGAAGGCAACCAGGGCAATATAATAAACAAAAACCCACTAACTAGAAGCACAATAACCTACTTAACATCAAATCTTCCCTAACTCCCTGAATAACATAACCAGGAAAAAAGGGGGAAGAAAACAAAAAGGCTGTTGACTCCCTATGTAGCACTCTTTACAGAACAGATAATTACAAATTATACAAACTGATTTCTTCTTACTCAGAGAGGCAATAAGAAAGTTGAAATGGGCTGCAAAAGTCAATACACAATTTCGGCCAAGAATACAGAAAAACACAATAAGCCAAGCAGTCATCTGCCAAGCAGTGGGTGGGACAGTATTTAAATACAGGTTAGGGAGTGCTTGTTCAATGGCGACGCATGAGTAAAGCAGACAGGTTCAGGAAGTGCTTGTCCTTTGGCAACACAGGAGGTGGTATAAGGCACACATTACCGACCGATCCTCCAATCAGCACTCCTCTCCAAAGTAGAGGCAAATGTAACCAAATTGACTGAAAAAAAGAGAGAGACACACACGCAAGATGACAGACAATATGAAGAATAAAATTTAGAAATAATTATATAACATCAAGGATGTAAAAAAAAACAGATTATAACACTGCTTGCACACAAACACACACACAGACATGTACATAAATCAGGCCCTGTATGTTCCAGAAAGACCATTGGGTTTTTATCTTTTTGACAAATTGATTTTTGTCCATAAATTAATTTCCCTAATAATGAAGTTAATGTAATGTTAACAGGGCTTGGAGCAAGAAAAATATTCATTGCAGAGAGAAGTGGAACTGAAGAGTCGCATGCTGGACAGCCTTAATTCAGAATTTGATGTTGTTAAGAACCAACAGAAACTACTGTTGGACCAGCAGCAAACAAAGTTGCAGAGGAACCATGCTGTGGAATGTGCAGAATTCAAGAACAAGGTCAGAATATAACTTTAAAGTGTCTTTCTTAAGTATGGATTTTTATATATATTTATCATATTTTTAAGCGTGTGGGGTAATTAAAGGTACAGTGAAGTTTTCTTGTAAATGCGTTTATTCACAAATTGTGCTATTAGGAGTAACAACCATTTTCTAGAGTACAAACATAATTGACACATTTAATTTTAAATGGTCAGTTATAATAAAATTGCACTCAATAATAATGTAAATGACCATGTTGTTTATGTGCTGAACTCAGCTGTGGGTCTAGAAAACATGAACAAGTGGATTATTTACTCTTTTCAAACTTTTTCCCCCTATTATATTTTATAGAAGAAATACCTACAAGTAGATACCCAGGGCCCATATTACAATCAAAGTACAAATACATATAAATGGTCCTATTTTGAGTTCCTAACTGTGTGTCTGTCAATATGTTTCTCTATATATTCATAATATTTAACATGATAATAATAATAGGGGCAATCAGTGAGACCTTGCTCAACATATTGTTCAACACTAGTCTTCAGAGTATCAGGATAAAAAAAAAAAACAGAAATTTGGCCTCCTTACATTAAATAATAATAATAAAAAAAATCATTAGAAACTGCTCATAAGTAATAATTACTGTTCATGTGATCAAGCAGCCTCTAATGTGTTTGCAGTCATGTAGCTAGTTTTATTTTTTTAACATGATTCCATAACGTTGACTGTCCAGCTGTGTGTAGCCAACAGAATTCAGCTTTGAAACTATTGTGGTATTAAATTTATGATCCCCAACCATATATAGTTATATTAATTAAAATAAATGAGCATGATTAGGGATGAATTTAACTTTAAATAAGCTAACCTATTTTACTTTCAAAATCCAGTTTATTAATCACTACATTACATGATATAAAGAAGAGAAAGCGGCAATAATGATAGTCTGATCTGGCTCTGGCAAAATATGTTTTTAGAATTCTTTTTATAGGTCTCTAATTTCTTTTGCATTGTACATTGTCTTTATATTCCAATGCAGTAGATTTCAAATTAATCCCTTTTAATTTTTCATAGGTGGATAAATTGAAGGGGGACCTAGATGAGGCTCAGCTTCTTGAGAAACAGCTAAAACATAAATTGGAGTTGCAGTCCCAAGCTTTAACCAGCAAAAGTGAAGAGCTTCGCAAAATGTTGGAATGTACTAATGAAACAACTACTTCAGAGATCTTAGAGCTACAAATCCAGAAGATGGACCTGGAAACATCCATGGTAACTTGCTATAGACCACATTACTGAATGCAATTTTTAAGTAGTAAAAATTCAATACAGTGGAACCTCGGATTGCGAGTAACGCGGTTTGCAAGTGTTCCGCAAGACGAGCAAAGATTTTTAATAAATTTTGACTTGAAAAACAAGCAAGTCTTGGTTTTTGAGGGTTAGGGTAATTTTTATTTTGTGTTTGTATGCGTGTGTACAGCACGTGTGTACTGTTTATTATAACACACTTGTATGCACGGGTGTAAAACAAAAGCAAGTCTCATTAGAGGTGTTAAAAATCTCTGTGTGTCAGCCTGCCATTATGTGTGTGTGCGCATCATTGGACATTGTGCCCCTTCACACACACACACACACAACCCTTCTTTCGTAGTTCCTTGTGCGTGTGTGTGTGTGTGTGTGTTTAAAGGCGAAAGGAGGGTGTATGTGTGAAGGGGCACAATGTCTAATGAAGTGCACGCACACACAACGGCAGGCAAATAAAATAGGAGAAAGGTTTACTGTGTCAGACAGGTGTGCTTAAAATTGTCAAGGGACAGGCTTTTATTCTAAGCCTTTTTATTTTTTTCTCATCTTAGGCCACCTTAGAGCAACAGTATCAGGAATTAAAATACAAAGAACAGCAGCTGGAGCTGGCTAACTGCATCCTTCAAAGGCAACTGGAGACACTTGAAAATACTAAGGAAGAAAAAGAAAAGGAGACTATGTCCCTCTACAGTGCTTTGGAGGTAATTTTTAACAAGGTTTTGTATTAGGCTTTATAGCTCTTCAATTCAATTCAGTGGCAAGGAAAAACTCCCTGAGATGGTAATAGGAAGAAACCTTGAGAGGAACCAGACTCAACAGGGAACCCATCCTCATCTGGGTGAAACAGATAGCAGGGATTGATGTGCATAATATGCGAGACTGAAAGTTCAGTATAAGAGGAGATGTGTAAGATTAAAGTCCAGTTTATTCCTGGAGGCTCAGGTAGACTGTGAAAAATTCCAGTCCTGAACTATTGAGCGACTGAAGTCACAGGTCCTCAGAGAACAGCTGTCTGCATCAGTCGAGGACAGGACCACCTTCATGGAAAAGTTGAACCAACCCCAGTCACCACACGCATTCCAGGCAGACCACACGGGGGCATCCATGTGATGAGATCTCCAACCAGAAGCAGGACTTCAGGATGAGTTAGAGAGGTCCAGCGGGCAGAGGGGGTCTGGATCACTGGCAGCTCAGGAGCGACATGTATAGCTCGACAGAGAGATAGGTAGAGGAAAAAGGAGAGAGGGAGAGAGAGGAGAGAGCAGAAAAGGAGAGAGCAAAAAGATGGAGAGATAAGTTGGGTATGGTCACAGTCGAACAATGCAAAAAGTGAATGTATATTTAGTGCAGAGTGCAAGCAGAGACTCCGGCAGGACTAACTATGACAGCATAACTAAAAAGGGAGAGCCAGAAGAAAACACAAACATAAGGGCTTCCAGAGATGTAAGGCAACCAATCACCTCACCGTCGTCAAACCTGAGTGATCAATGAGAGTGGGGAAGACAGCATCCAAACATTCACCTAATACTCTACGTCCATGAGTCCCCCAGATCTGCTCCTTTACCTAAGGCTAATCTATTTATAAAAATGCTTGGCTAAATAAATAGGTTTTTAGCCTGGACTTAAACACTGAGACTGTGTCTGAGTCCCGAACACTATTTGGAAGACTATTCCATAACTTTGGGGCTTTGTAAGAAAAAGCTCTGCCCCCTGCTGTAGTTTTAATAATACGCGGTACTGACAAGCAGCCTGCATCCTTTGATCGAAGTAGGCGTGGCGGATTGTAAGACACTAGCAGTTCACTCAGATACTGCGGCGCGAGACCATTTAATGCTTTATACGTCAAGAGTAGTATTTTAAAATCGATGCGAAATTTAACAGGAAGCCAATGCAATGTAGATAATCTAGGGGTGATGTGCTCATATCTTCTGGTTCGAGTGAGGACTCTCGCTGCTGCATTCTGGACTAATTGAAGCTTGTTTAAGCACCTAGTTGAACAACCAGACAGTAAGGCATTACAATAATCCAACCTAGATGTGATAAAAGCATGAACTAGTTTTTCTGCATCGTTTAGTGACAATATATTTCTTATCTTGGCAATATTTCTGAGGTGAAAGAATGCTATCCTGGTAGTATTATCTACATGTGCTTTAAATGAAAGGCTTGAATCTATAATCACACCGAGGTCTTTTACTGTTGTACTTGATGTAACAGAAAGGCCATTTAAAATCGCAGTGTGATCAGAAAGCTTGCTTCTAGCTGCTTGTGGTCCTATGACTAGAACTTCTGTTTTATCAGGATTAAGCAGAAGGAAATAAATTAACATCCAATCTCTTATGTCCTGCACACATTGCTCAACTTTAGTAAGCTGGTTTTTCTCATCTGGTTTTGCTGAAACGTATACTTGTGTGTCATCAGCATAACAATGAAAACTAATACCATGTTTACGAATAATGTTACCTAGAGGAAGCATGTAAAGGGAAAAAAGCAGTGGGCCTGAAACAGAACCCTGTGGAACACCAAACTCAACTTGAGAACATGAGAAATGGTCACCATCTAAATCTACAAACTGATAACGATCAGTCAAATAGGATCTGAGCCATAAGAGGGCCGTTCCCTTAATTCCTACTACATTTTCTAATCTGTGAAGGAGAATACCATGATCAATAGTGTCAAAAGCTGCACTGAGGTTGAGTAACACAAGTATAGTGACACAACCCTGATCAGAGGCCACTAGGAGGTCATTTACTACTTTAACGAGTGCTGTCTCTGTGCTGTGATGAGGCCTAAATCCTGACTGATACAGTTCATGTATGCTATTCCTATGTAGATATGAACATAGCTGTTGTGATAAACGGGAGGTTTGATATCGGCCTGTAATTGGAAAGCTGACAGGGGTCAAGGTCAGGTTTTTTGATTAGTGGTTTAATAACTGCTAATTTAAGGGATTTAGGAACATACCCACTGCTGAGTGAACAGTTAATTACTTTTAACAGGGGTTCTGTTATTGCTGGAACTATCTTCTTGAGAAAATGTGTCGGTATAGGATCTAATTCACAGGTTGACGATTTTGAAGAGGAGATGAGTGAAATTAGTTCACTCGCTTCAAGGGGAGTAAAGTATTCTAGGTTCTGATGTGATGTGATTAATTTATCATCTGTATCACTTAAATTGTCTGGTTTTAAAGCCTGAATTTTTTGCCTAATATTTATGATTTTGTTATTGAAAAAGTTCATGAAATCCTCACTACTGTATGTTGTTGTTGTGGAGATTTCTGCAGTGGTCTTGTTTTTAGTTAATTTAGCTATGGTATTAAATAAAAAATCTAGGATTATTTTAGTTATTTTCTATAAGAGTGGAGAGATACATTGACCTAGCAGCACTGAGAGCTCTTCTATAGTTCAGGATGCTCTCCTTCCATGCTATTTGGAAAACTAACAATTTAGTTTGACGCCATTTGCGTTCTAATTTCCGAGCGGTTTGTTTTAGAGTGCGTGTGTGATCGATATACCAAGGAGCAAGTTTCTTATCTCTAATCATTTTTCTTTTAACTGGAGCTACATTATCTACAGTGTTGGGGAGTAGTTAACTACAAGTAGCGACGCTACTAACTTAACTACATTTTTCAGTAGCTTGGCAGTAGCTCAGTTGCTTTTTAAACAGTGTAGCTTTTCCAGTAGCTAACTACTTTTTGCAGCAAGTAGCGGTGTAGCTGCGCGAATCAGCGCGATGCAAAGATATTCTTCTTGTTAGATTACAAACTCATTTTTTGCCATTACCGCCACCTGTTGTTTAATCACGCATCTTGCGGCTAACGGTTCACTGACGTACAGAAGTGGGTTGACACACCCATCCATGATGGAGCAAGACGTGGCGGCAGATTTGGAGGATGGAGAAACAACTAACGTTAATTACCCATGGCCTTATTTGTCCAAGTTCATGTCTCTCAAAGAAACAACAAGTAAAAGTTACACTTTTGTATGCAATCTTTGCAAACCAAAGTTTAAAACGCTGTCTACGTCGAAGACCTCAAGCACAAATTTAAGGACGCACATACAGGTGAGTAATGGCCATTTTAAATGTATTAATTATCCTGCTTTATTGCTCTCTATGTTACATCAAATTTCTATTTCTGATTTAATTACAATGACCCGCCATGATCTGTCCGCCAGTTTGGTAATGAACATAAAAGACCACTAACGTTAACGTTTGCGCCATCGTGTTTGTCAGTTGAACAAAAAATGTAATCTTAGTTTTTTATTGCACGACAAAGGCTTTGATCTAATTAAATTGCTGTATAGATTTGTTGTGACTGGTTTCAGAGCAGCTGAACTGCATGTGAGCGAGTTTAACGTGCATTTTTCAAATAGCAGTTATGCTGTTTAACATTCACATAACTTCCAACATTTGTGTGGGCAGCCAGATAATTACAGCATTTCACTCGATTTGTCATATAAAAGCGTGTGCCAGTGCCACATGTGAGCGGTTGTTCAATGTATTTTCTTGCCAAAATGCAACCATCTCACAATCTGTATTTTTGAGGAAATGTTCTACATGCAATTTACGTTGGATGTAAATTTTGTTCTTGCAATGTTGTATTTGTTGCAATTTTGCACTTTTGACAAACAGTCTGAGATATTTGAGTGTTGTGTGTAATAAAACAATGCAATACAATTATGATTTTAAAGAGTATTGTTTCAAACACTAAATATTTTACTTAAAACATTCCTCAGACACTTATTCAGTTATTTATAATATACGTTGTTCAAAAAAATCAAAAGTAGTTTCAATGTAGCTAGCTACTTTTTGATAGTAACTTGTAGTGTAGCTAACTACTTTTCCAAAAGGGTAGCTTGACTGTAGTTTAACTACTTTAACTTACGAGTAGCTTGTAGCTTGTCAAACTACAGTTTCAGAGTAGCTTCCCCAACACTGATTATCTAAGCTATGACGAAGTGTTGACTCTAGATATTCAGTCGCTTGATCGAGTTCTGTGGAATCAAATGGCGATCCAATTAAAGTTGATAACTCTGGAAGATTATCGATAAAGCTCTGTGTGGTATTTGATGTGAATGTACGTTTAAGGCGGTAGCGCGGTGCTGTGCGTACATTATTACTATGAGACACTTTAATTGAGACAAGACAGTGATCTGATATAACTTCAGACTGTGGAATTGTAATTATGTTTCTTATACTTAATCCGAAGGATAATATTAAGTCCAAAGTGTGACCTGCTTTATGAGTGGGTCCTACTACACACTGATTTACTCCTACTGAGTCCAGTATAGACATAAATGCTGTTCTCAGAGGGTCTTCTGGATTCTCAAAATGAATATTAAAATCTCCAGCAATTAACGCTTTGTCTACGGAAACGACAAGGTTTGAAAGGAAATCTGCAAATTCACAAAGAAATTTAGAGTACGGCCCTGGAGGTCTGTAAATGATGACTAGCGGAATCGTCTGAGCTGTCTCTATGTTACTATAGAGAATTTCAAATGCATTAAATTTAAATCTGTGTTTTTGTACGATAGCCAGATTATCGTTATAAATAACTGCGACGCCTCCTCCTCTACCAGTTAACCGAGGCTGGTGTATGTAGCTGTATCCAGGAGGACTAACTTCATTTAGAGCTACATACTCATCCTGTTTAATCCAGGTTTCAGTTAAACATAATATATCAAACTCCTGGTCTGTGATAGTTTCGTTAATAATAACTGCTTTAGATGCGAGAGATCTAATATTTAACAGTCCTAGCTTCAGATCAGAGGTGCCGGCTGCGCATTCAGTTTGTTTCAAGTTTGTGGTCTTTATGTTAATTAAATTACTAAAACAGACTTTCTGAGTCTTTCTAAATTAGTTTTTAGCTCGGGGAACAGACACAGTCTCAATACAGTGAACCCTGGGTGACGACTCTATGCAGCTAGCAGACGGTTGGTTTAGCCTGTCTGTCTGCTCCCTGGCCTGGGCTCTGGATTGTCACCGATTAACTAGGCCTCTTCTGAGACTATGAGCTATACTGCAAGAAATGAGAGCAGCACCTTCCCGAGTGGGATGGACACCGTCCCGCCCTAACAGGCCAGCTTTGCCCTCAAAGGTCTTCCAATTATCTACGGAGCACCACCTGGACATCCGGCGGTTCAGCGACCATAACCTGCTGTAAGTTAGGTCACCACATCTCATTGGGATGGGACCAGAGCATACAATTGCACATTGTACATTGATTGCATCCTTACTGCAGTTATGTTCTAACTGGCAACAATACTTTTAACCCTAAATTATGCAGTAAGTACAGTAGGTGGACAAGCGGTATTCAACTTTTACCGTTTGGCGACAGCATTTGGGTTTGTGCGATTGCTGGCTTTTACCGCTGAGCTGCGCTTTATAACTGTAGACTGACGCCTCAGGCATCAGGTCGTTCTCTCCAGGCTTATTGAGCCGCAGCTTGTCTAGAGCCGCACGTAGTTGCAAATAAAATCAAGTGAAGCATTGTTATTAAACGAATTCATAATCACAGTAGTAACATTTATAGTACAAATTTATAATATAAATTAAATATTTTTAGGATCGAATTTAAGCAACGTAAACGTTAACACACTGAGCCTTTAGATTTTATGTGTAATTAGAAAAGATACACGTGTAGGGTCTTGCATCATCTTATATTTTGTGTTCTTTAAATTTGTAGAAGATTTATTAACTGAAATAAATTAAACAACCATAAAATTAAAACACTGTCAGATGAATGTGCAAAAACTATAGAGTAAAACTATATAAGCTACATAGCCTTTATAAGACTCTACTTTTATTTAGGTGCACTCACAATAACGAAAAAACTTTGTGATTTTGTTAAATAAAGAAAGTAAACAGGGTGCGCTGTTATGTATTGTTTTAGGTGAACTTGATCGCGTCAGAAAATTAACCGAAACTCTGTGTATACTCGCCTCACAGACGTGAAAAATATATACTTATAAAAAGTTAAATATGTGCTTTTATATAAAATAATAAAAAACAAATTATTAGATTATGTAATTCGTATGAAAAGTGAATTGTAGGCACGTCCACTGGTGCGGAGACGACGAGATCACCATCAGTTCAGCCGAAACCAAAGAAATCACTAATTTATCAATTAATTATTAAAATGGTCAAAGTGATTTTTATTGCTGTTTTTCCCGACGCATTTATAATCATTACTCTACTTCTGCCAGTGTGCTCTGGAAAACTTTATGCGTGCGGTTGAGCGCTGACTACATAGGAAATTAAAGAGCTGGATCACGATGCTCAACGCCCCGAGGCCAAACCTAATTTAAACTAAATTAACAAATATTTGAAGTCGATAACAATAGCCCACTTTTATTATAGCATTTTTATTTAGACTATAAAAAATAATCCTGCATTTATTTTTAGGTGTGCCCACTGCCACAGTTCTTATACGGCTCTTTATCGATGTAAATTATTCAGTAACAAGCCTGTAACTTTCCATGTAATACAGGTACATCTGTATGAATAAATTGTTTAAATGTATGCATCATGAGCTATTGATCAGTGATTTATGTAAACGACTCGGTTTAGATGTAAGTAAATGCTTATTGCTGTGCTGTTTGGGGAAGAAACGTGCTAATGACGATTTGATCTGCTGTGTGTGTGAGAGTTGTCAAGAGGTCTTACATACTCATGAAAAGTCGTGGATTATTTAGTGAAACATAGGCTCTGCTGAAAAAAGTTAGGCACATCAGTCACTTAACCCCAAATAAAAGGGGGTAAAAATAAACCGAGATGCGTTTTTCTTAGCCCCACCCCCGTGAACATAGCGTATACAGAAGAAAGCGCCCCGCGAGAGACCACTCAGACCACTCAGCTTCTCCACTCAGTACTCAGACCCATCAGCTTCTGCGGATTCTAAAATTCACAGTGTTACCGTTTTTTTAATCGCTGAAATGGAGATAGAAAGTTTCCTTATCATAACATGCCTTGTATTGTTTGTAATCACTCTGTAAATGGATTTTTTTAAATAAAATATTAATTTTCAATATTTTATATAAATACCAAAGAAAATTGTGTATAGAGGGTTTACAACCAATACAATTTATGATAAGGAAAATCTTCATTTCTTCTTTTCCAGTAAAACAGTAATAATGTCAATTTTAGAATCTAGAATCCAGAAGATGAAATCTGCAGAAATTTAAAAAGAGGCCTGAATCACTGCAGGTCTTTAAAATCCAGGTCTTAAAGTGGGGAGAGGTGCATTCAGTTTATCTGAATGTATAGGTGAGAACAGCTGACTTTGTAGGATATTAAAGAGGAGGAGATAAACAACGTTTAGAAAATCAGTTTTATTTAGACTCTATAAAATAATTCTGCATCTATTTTTAGGCGTCACAATGACACAAAAATTTTATGATTTTGTAAAATAATTAAAGCAAATGTTATTCTGTATTGTTTTCGGAACTTAAGCGCGTCAGAAAATGAACCGAAACTCTGTGTATATGTGAATTATTTAAATGGTCAGATGGGTCTCCTTGCTGTTTTTCCCCTTACGCATTTTTTTAACTTTATGCGTGCAGCTGAGCGCTGAGGAAGGAAGTTAAAGACGAGGATCACGATATGTCACGCCTTGCGCCTGTGATGGGTGTGCGCCCAAATCTTCTATCGCGCCAAGAGATAATATTATGATCTCGGCCTCCGGAGTAGAGTCCGGGAAGTACGTTTTGCTGTGGAGCAGGACAGAGTGGCATGCGAGTGGGGCGATGTGATGCGCCCCAGGGACTTTAAACAGGACACTGGAATTCCGCCCTTTGATCCTCACGCTCCCACAGTTGCGCTGCCTCCACGTGCTAAATTCTGCTCACCGCCATCTTTCGCCAGCCCCCGGATCTGCACGTGCGCTACATCACTTCCCCTTTCTTTCAGTCCTCCCTCCTTTAACCCTTTCTTTCACTATTTTACCTAAATAAATTATTTCCCTTTTCCTGTAAGACCTCGCCTCATGTCCGTGCTTCATGGTGCCGCCCGTGCAAATAGGCTAGAACCCATTACAGATACCAAATCCGAGCCCCAACCTCATTTAAATTAAATTAACAAATATTGTAAGTAAACAATAGCCCACGTTTAGAAATTCTTTCCAAAGCTGCATTGGGCAGGTGTTATGCGCAGAGCGCCGGGAGATTTCCTGAAGCTTAAATCTCTGGAAATTACACTTGTGACACAATAACAGTTATATTTTAAACATTTTGCAGGCTGCCGTTTGGAAAAACAAGAGATTAAAGAATAAACCAGTTGTTGGGTAAAAATAACTTAACCAGGTGTTCATTTGTAAATGACTCAATACATCTCATATGACCCATGAGCATGAGCAACCCAACAATGTGTCTAAAGTACCTGAAATAACCCAGAATTTTTACCCAGCATAAACCACCCAACGATGTGTTTACAGAAACAACACAACATTTTTAGTGCGTCTTTTTTAAGTTATTGTAATGTTTTATTCTAAAAGTCTATTTTACCAGGTATTTTTATATTTAAAGTATTGAATGCATTTTTTAAAATAACAATAAACAGATACAAACAGAGATAGGCAATATAACAGTTCATTCTTTGTACAAATAAAATTATCAGCTAGTGAACTTCGTCTGTCCAAACAACATTTTAAACAAAAATCGTCTGTCCAAACAACATTTAACCTTTTTTTTATATATTTTATATTAATTTATATATATATATATATATATATATATATATATATATATATATATATATATATATATATATATAATCATTTTTTTTTATTATTATTGTATTTTATTTTACTTATTATTATACAATAAATATCAATATCTCTGGTTCAGATTTTTCATTTTTGTTGTATAAAGTTCTCAGATGTGGAAATTACAATCACTGTAGTATTTCTTTGATACAGTGAACATATTGTTAAGACTTTTTTATGACTTAATATTTAAAACTGCGTAGAATGAAAAATGTCACTTTGCGCTATCTGGCTGTCATTTCACGAATGACTTTAAAATGCAACTGATTTATTTTGGCTGCTGCAGTTTTCGCGGTGGGTGCGACGGTAATAGGCATTCTGGTTGTCTACCTACTGTAGGGCCTCAGTTGTTCCCAACGATGACAAGTAAGGAGACTGCTGAAATTACTGGGAATGGTAGAGAACATAAAGCTTTATCTATTAAAACAATGGATAAAGCATCATCTGGTCCGATGAGTCTAAATTTCCCTATTCCAGTGCAGTAAACATGTTGGAGTAAGTAGGATGCACCCAGCGACCAGGTTATCTCAACTTTCCCTCAACACATTAATTTGGCCACCATGGAGTTCTGATCTCGGATTCATTTGGGATGTGTTGGAAAAGACTTTACAAAGAGTTTTAATATAATTAAATTTTATTTGTATAGCGCTTTAAACAATTATCATTGTCGCAAAGCAGCTTTACACAATAACCCCATCCCCCCCAACACACCCACACACACACACACACACACACACACATAATCTCTAGCAAATCTTATTTTAGGACATACATTCAAAGGTTTATTATTATTGAATATATTATTACTATTATAATTACCCCTAGGCACGTGACAGCCGTCGAGACGATTAATACAAATCCCCAAAATGATTATTTTATGGCACATTTATTTTGCAGGGGTTTGTCAATGTACAAATAAATTATTTATCACAAATTACACTAACTAAATATTGTTTGTGGTGAAAAATTACAGGAAATGATTTTTATTATAAAATAAGCAATATACAAATATACATGTGGTATATGAAAAAATATATAATTTATATATTTTGCCCCCTATACAACCTTTTTTTTATATTGCTTACTTTATAATTAAATTGATTTGTTATAATTTGTAATTTGTAAACCATAAACCTATGAATTTAGGTGGGCAATCCGTGGCCTAGGTCGGGGGCATTTTAGACCATAACACAGTAGCGTACTGTATGTAGTGAGCATAATAACATCAATGGATACATTTGTTACATGGACCACAAATAAGCAGGTGATTCAGCCTAATCAACCAAAAATCCAGCCGAAAGGAAAACATGATGGAGCCTATGTTGCGCTTGCATTCATGGTGGGGATGGGGGCAGAGGAGAGACCTCTGTGTGTTTTGTGTCTTAAACGGCTGGCAGCAGACTGCATGAGACAAAGTAGGAAGACACTTATCGACAACGTCTTTTTTGTAAGAAAGCTCTAGATAAGTGACAAAGTAAGCCTGTTATAACAATTGCATGTGTATTTTATCTGTTTTGAACTTGGTGTTATTTGATCTTACTGGTTTAGAAATTGATTTTTCAATAAATAGTACACTTGGCAGTTTTTAGTTAGCATTTTGTTGACAAGTGGGACTTGAAAATTCGCCCACCCCCTTAAGTGGGGAATGACAGAAAATGTTTGGGAACCACTGATTTATACAATCTGTTAGGTGGCAGGCAGTTCAGCTATAACAGTTGATGTTAATTGATGTTAATATGGAGTGCAGGTAGTTATTGGAGACTCAGGTAGACAGGAAATTCCTGTCCTGAACTATCGAGCAACCGCAGCCAAGTCAAGTCCTTAGAGAAACAGCTGCCAACACCAGTCGAGGCCATAATCATCTTTATGGTGAAGTGAAACTATCCCCAGACACCAGACGCATTCCAAAGAGACACACGGGGTATCCATGCGATGAGATCTCCACCCAGAAGCGGGGCACCAGAATGGGGCATCCGGAGGGCAGACGGAGTCTGGATCACTGGCAGCTCAGTAACGACATGTGTAGCTTGACAGAGAAAGAGAAGAGAGAGAGGAGGAGATAGGGAAGAGAGAGAACAGAAGAGGGGAGAGCAAAAGAGGGGAGACATAACAGTTAGGTATGGTCGCAGTCACATAATGTATAATGTGAATGTATATTTAGTGTAGAGTGCAAGCAGAGACTCCAGCAGGACTAGCTATAACAGCATAACTAAAAGGGGAGAACCAAAAGGAAACACAGACATGAGGGCTCCCTGAGATGTAAAGCAAACAATCACCTCACCGTCAACAAACCTGAGTGATCAGTGAGAGTGGGGAAGACGGTATCTAAACATATAAGTTTACCATAATACTCTACGTCCATGAGTCCCCCAGATCTGCTCCTTTACCTAAGGCAAATCTATTTATAAAAATGCTTGGCTAAATAAATAGGTTTTTAGCCTGGACTTAAACACTGAGAAAAAGCTCTGCCCCTAGCTGTAGTTTTCATAATACGCTGTACTGATAAGCAGCCTGCATCCTTTGATCGAAGTAGGCATGGCGGATCGTAAGACACTAGCAGTTCACTTAGATACCGCGGTGCGAGACCATTTAAGACCATTCAGGTTGATGAATTTGCAAAAGAGATGAGTGAAATTAGTTCATTCTCTTCAAGGGGAGTAAAGTATTCTAGGTTTCAATCTGACATGGCTAGTTTAACATTTGCATAACTTACATTGATTGGTTTCAAAGCCTCAATTTTATGCCTAATATTTACAATTTTATTATTAAAAAAGTTCATTGATGATTACATGATGCTGTTGTGGAGATTTCTGCAGTGTTCTTATTTCTGGTTAATTTGGCTATGGTATTAAATAAAAATCTAGGATTATTTTTGTTATTTTCTATAAGAGTGGAGAGATACGTTGATCTAGCTACACTAAGAGCTTTTCTATAGTTCAGGATGCTCTCCTTCCGTGCTATTTGAAATACTGACAATTTATTTTGATGCCATTTACGTTCTAATTTCCGAGCGGTCTGTTTTAAAGAGCTAGTATGATCGTTATACCAGAGAGCGAGTTTCTTATCCCTAATAATTTTTCTTTTAACTGGAGCTACATTATCTAAGGTATAACGGAACGTCGACTCTAAATATTTAGTTGCCTGATCGAGTTCTGTGGGGTCAGACGGTGATCTAATAAAAGTTGGTAACTCTGGGAGATTACTGATAAAACTCTGTGTGGTAGTTAATGTGAATGTATGTTTAGTACGGTAGCGTGGGGCTGTGCGTACGTTATTACTGTGACACACTTGAATTAAGACAAGATGGTGATCTGATATAACTTCAGACAATGGACTTGTGAATAAATTTCTTATACTTAATCCGAGGAATATTATTAAATCTAAAGTGTGACCTGCTTTATAAGTGGGTCCTACTTCACACTGATTTACTCCTACTGAGTCTAGTATGGACATAAATGCTTTACGCACAGGGTCTTCTGGATTCTCAAAATGAATATTAAAATCTCCAGCAATTAACGCCTTGTCCACAGAAACGACTAAAATTATCACTAACGACGGAGGAAGAATGTCTAAACGTCCTGCACTCAACACACTGAACAAGCTGAATGGTGGACCTGATGACGTACCTGAGTCGGAGTTTAGTTGTTTGGAGCTGAATTCCGTTTGTTCTTCTTAGACAAAGATACTCGCACATTCTCCAAAAATTACAAAAAACGGAAAAAGGCGAAGTCCAACAGTATGAAAAACGTAACAAAAATAGTTGCTGTTAATATTCATAGTTGCTGTTAATATATGACTCTTATAAATACAATATTTTGGACAAAGATTTATGCAATTATAAATGAAAAAGGTTGTGACCTTATGTAAGGTCAAAAGCTTAATCCTGGCAAAAGCTAAATGCAATGCCATAAATAATTCTAAAGGTGGTATTAATATTGTCCACTATTTTTTTGGCCAGAACTGTGTACTACACATTGTGGTTTGCTAAAGACATTTTTATTATGTTTATTAAGTAAATACTTCCCAAATCCATGCTTTAACGTTGCAAAGGCAAGTGTCGGATGCACTTCTACACTGGTTCACTGAATAAGCACACGAATAAGGATTTGTGACTACAGGGTTTTAGATAATAAGATAGAAGTTGCAGAAATCAGGCAAAAACCATTATTGAAAAAATAATTGGCATGTTTACCCTGGTCTACCTACCTGCCTATTGTGCAAGTCGTGTGGGCAAGTCATATATTTTGAATATCGACGTGTAAGCTAAAAAAGAGAAAAGAATTGTTCATGAATAAATGTGTATTTTTAAAATAATTATTAATATCAGCAGAAATTTGTGCTAATGCTAATCTCTTATTTTATAATAGAATTCCAGGAGAGACAACCAGCAACTTCAAATACAGTTGGACCAAGTATTGACTCATTCGCAAGATCCAAACAGCAGAGGAAATTCATTATTCTCTGAGGTATAGCGTTAAAAACATTTTATATTATGAAAATAGTTGTTCATATGATATTAATAACCTGTTTGTTTGTTTTTTTTTCAAGGTAGAGGACAAGCGTGCAGAAATGGAGAGACAGTTGATCAGTGTAAAAGTACAGTACCAGTCTCTTCAGAAGCAGCATGCTTTTACCAAACATCAGATGCTTCGCATGAAGGTAAAAGACAGCAGCATTGTTGTTGAGAGAATTTTTATTACAAAATTTTATTTTACATTGATTTTGTCAATTTTTTCCATTATAGGTGCAGATATCTAATGTGATGCAGCTTCAGGGCATTACAACTGACCCAGCCCAGCTTGAAAGACTACAGTTCATGTTGTTAGAGAAAAACCATGAGATAGAAACCTTGATAAAGAAAGTGCAACAGTTGGAGAAGGTAGAGGTAAGGTCACTAAAGTTAATGCATTTTTTTTATTGTGATCTATTTGATGCAATCCCACTGTGTTGAAACACAAACTTAACTCATTGAACAACAGGTGACATTAGAGAATCGGTCCACTGGTGTCTCCAAGGAAGCTGAGTTTGTGGATGAGACATACTACACTGACCTTTTGAAAATGCAACTATCGAATTCTAAGTAAGTTTGAAACTAATTAAACGTGTAACAGATTGATGTCATTTAAAATTGAATTTATTGGGTAAGGCTCTTCCCTAGGGTATTTTAAAAGATAAAGAGTGAATATCTGGAGAGTTTTCATTATGTTAAAACATAGCTTAACTATAATATATATATTTTTTTATCTGCTCCTCCAGCTGTATCACAGGGCAGCATATGCATGAAAAAGCTGCCTGATTTTACGGAAAAGGGCTAAATATGAAACTATTATAAATTAAAACTATTTTTCTTGTTTCTTTTTTTCTTGGTAAACAACTAAAACACCTACAGCGCTTTTTTAAATCATTTGGTCTTTTAGTCTTGGATTATATGAAGCAGAAATAATGGTAATTATTTATGATAATAAAAATATTGGTAATGGGGATGATTAGTCCCATTAGTCTTTTATTACTTAGTGTAGGCATCGGCCCACCTACTTGTACATTGGTCCATCATTATATATAAGCACTTAAAAAAAAAAAAAAACTATATATATATATATATATATATATATATATGCACACACACAGTGAGGTCAATAAGTATTTAATCACCCTGTGATTTTGCAAGTTCTTTTACTTAGAAATCATGGAGTGGTCTACAATTTTCAGCATAGGTGCATTTCCACTTTGAGAGACAGAATTTAAAAAGAAAAATCTTTTTTTACAATTTATTTGTGAATTACTGTGTCAAGTAAGTATTTGATCACTTGCTTATCAGCCAGATTTATGACCCTCAAAGACCTGTTTTGGACACACGGGGCATCCATGTGATGAGAACTCCAACCAGAAGCGGGTCACCAGGATGGGTTAGACAGGTCCGGAGGGCAGCTGGAGTCTGGATCAATGGCAGCTCAGGAACGACATGTGTAGCTCGACAGAGAGAGGGGAAAGAGAGAGAGGGGAGAGCAGAAAAGTAGAGATAACGGGTAGACCGAGTTAGTGTGCATGTATGCGTGTGTGTGTGTATATATCAGAGGTGGGACAAAGTCATTGTTTGGCAAGTCACAAGTAAGTCTCAATTCATTGCCCTCAAGTCCAAAGTCCTACGGTTTGACTTTCGAGTCTTTTCAAGTCTTTTTAGCAGAAAAATAAAATGTATACAGATTATGTATGGTTGTAAGTGCTGTATTTATTAAACAAACCTTTTTTTTTTATGAAAGAACATTGCTCAGATACATAAAAATACAAATGTTAGTAAATGCTAGTAGCAATGTAAAATGGTAGCACATATTCTCAATGAAGTAGGCTACTTCATACAAACAATAACGTTGTTTTCTTCACATAACATTAAAGAACTTTGCTCCCTACCTTGTGTGATACACTCACGTACAGTGGTTACCTAATCGGAATGTAGGTTCTACCGTCGCCGCGCTCGGCGGTACCGTTTGGCTTTGTGCATTTGCTGGCTTTTACCGCTGAGTGGCCCTATATAACCACAGACTGACGCCTCATGCCTTAATTAATTCTCTGCTGGATTAATGAGACACGGAGTTTTAGAACTGCACGTAGTAGCGGATAAAATCAAGTAAAACATTGTAGTTAAACAAATTTATAATTACAGAACTAAAATGACAATACAAATGTAGAATTCAAATTAAATTATATCTTATTAGGATCAAATTTAAACAAAATTAATGTTAACACAGTGAGCCTTTAGATTTTATCATGTGTAATTAGAAAAGACGCGTGTAGGGTTTTGTGTCGTCTTATATCTTGTGTTCTTTAAATTTATAGTAGATTTATTAACTAAAATTATTAACATTGTCAGGACGTTCTACTGCGTCAGCTGATGTTGGTCATTCAGCCCCGCTTGTGTTTGTGCGTTTTTATAAGAATGAAATGCAGTAGACTGTTATGATCTGTAAACGGGTTCGACCCATGTTGCACGGGCGGCACCATAAAGCATGGACACAAGACGAGGTCTTAGGGGGAAAAGGCTAATTTATTTAGGTAAAATAGGGAAGGAAAGTGTTGAAGGAGGGAGAATGGAAAGAAAGGGATAAAGGTTGTGCATGTGCAGTTCCGGGGGCTGTGCCACACTGGCATGCGGGCACACAGCTGACGCTAAGTGTTGGTGCGCGGAGTGGCAGAACTGAGCACGCGGAGGCAGCGCTCCTGCACGCTCCCTCGTGACGGCGCTTCTCCCGCTGTCGATGGCCGGCACGAGTTCTCGCTGACGCAAAAACCTAACCACACTTTTTCTCTTCGGCAGCGGGGCTGCGAAGGCGGGCACGGTGCGGGAGTGAAGATGCCGCGGTAGCTCGCGCAGCTCTTTCTCGCGCTGTCCTCAGCGCGGAGATCAAAGGGCGGAATTCTAGTGTCCTTGTTTAAAGTCCCTGGGGCGCGTCACATCGCCCCACTGACATGCTTCTTTCATATTCTCAATTACATCACGTACTTCCCAGACCTCAGACAAAACTCTGCGCCTTGCTTTTATAATGCGGAGCAAGCCCGAGATCATATTAACGTTAATTATCGCCAGCCGGCACGAATAGGGAGCCTATGGAGTGAGGGAGTAGTTATAGTAGATTTGGGCGCACACCCATCACACGCGCACGCCGTGGCAGATCATCATAATTGTCCTAAACTTGTATTTCATAAGGTTTTCCCAGCGGAGGTACAGCGCAACGGGGGTCATTATTTACTATTAAACATTAAACGAATTTACAAAACTTTATGCGTGCGATTAAGCGCTGATTCTACGTAGGAAAGTAAAGAAGAGGATCATGATGCTCAACATTCCGGAGACCAAACCCCATTTAAATTAAATTAACAAATATTGCAAGTAAATAACAATAGCCCACGTTTAAAAAAAAACATTTTTATTTAGATTATAAAAAAATAATCCTGCATCTTTTTTAGGTGTTCCAGCTGCCACTGTTCTAAAATTCAAATTAAATCAAATCTTATTAGGATCAAATTTAAGCACAATAAATGTTAACACGGTGAGCCTTTTGATTTTATCATTTGTAATTAGAAAAGGAGCGTGTAGGGATTGTGTCATCTTATTTCTTGTGTTCTTTAAATTTATAGTAGATTTATTAACTGAAATAAATGACCATAAAATTAAAACAGTGTTAGGACGTTCTACTGCGTCAGCAGATGTTGGTCATTCAGCCCCGCTTGTGTTTTTGCGTTATTATAAGAATGAAATGCAGTATGCTGTTATGATTTGTAACGGGTTCGACCCATGTTACTCAAACAACTCAGTTCAGGTGTAAGTAAATGGATAGAAAGTAAATGTCTGTGCTGTTTGGGGGCGGAACGTGCTAATGATTTGGTCGGCTCTGTGTGTGCGTGTGTGTGTGTGTGAGAGAGAGAGAGAGAGAGAGGGGGGGGGGGGGGGTGTCGCGGTCGTTTTTAGTGAAACAAAGGCTCAGCTGAAAAATGTTAGGCACATCAGTCACTTAACCCCCAATAAAAGGTATTTGAGTGTTATGATAGTTGTAATATAACAGATGCGCACTGAATACTGAACCTAAACCAGGCACGGAGATTAATAAACCAAGATAGCCCTCATACGCGTTTAATAAAAAAAAAAAAATTACCAAAAAATATTATTGTGTATAGACTGATTAAAAACAAATATAATTTTCGCTATCATAAGGAAAATCTCAAGTTCTTCCATTTCAAGTATTAAAAAAAGGTAACAATGTCAACTTTAGAATCTAGAATCCAGGAGATTAAAATTACACAAATTGAAATCACTGAAAGTCTCCAGAAGAGCCTCAGATTCAAGAGGTTTTTAAAGTGGGGAGAAGTGCATTTCAGTTCTCTGAATGTATAGGTGAGAACAGCCGATTCACACCTGGGGAGGGTGAATAATTTGTATTTGAATGTTGTCTGGCATGTCTGGTCCCGCTGCTTCGCATGTCTGAAGGGGAGGCCGTCTAACTAGTGAGCGAGGAGCGACATTGATTTGGGCGCACGCCGTGACAGGCTGAAAAAATTGTCAGATTAATGTGCAAAAACTATATAAAACTAAAACTATATAAGACTACATGCCTTTATAAGACTTTTATTTAAGCGCACTCAAAATAACGAAAAAACGTTGTGATTTTCTAAGTGTTGTGATTTTGTAAGTGTTGTAAGCTGCGCTGTTCTGTATTGTTTTTGGTGAACTTGAGCGCGTCAGAAAATGAACGCAAACGTTTTTTTAAATCGTCAGAGTCAGTCTGCTTGCCGTTTCCCCGACTTGTTAATAATCATTAGTCTACTTCTGCCGGTGCGCTCTGGAAAACTTCATGCATGCGGCTGAGCGCTGATTAAAACTATGTAGTAAATTAAAGAGGAGAATCACGATGCCGAATCGAAGTCCTGAGCCCAAACCTCATTTAAATTAAATTAACAAATATTATAAGTAAATAACAATAGCGCACATTTAGAAACCGTTTATAAATTATTTCCGACATGAGTTGGCCCGGTGTTATGCGCAGAGCGCCGGGAGATTTTTCTGAAGCTCTGAAATCGCTGGGCATTTTTTCTAAATAGACGCTATCTTTATAACTGATGGAGGTTTTGAGCTGTATACACACGCATTCCTGCCTATTCCTGCCTATAAACTACATCTCATATGACCCAACATGAGCAACCCAACAATGTGTTTAAAGTACCTAAAATAATCCAGAACTTAAATAACAATAAAACCGATACAGAGAACCGATACGTTATATAACAGCCACTATTGTATTTACTGCAACGAGCGAAAATGTCACTTTGCGCCACCTGGCGGCCAATTTACGAATGACTTTGAAATGCAACTGATTTATTTTGGCCGCTGACGTTTTTACACGTTTTTACATGGTAATAACCATTCCAATTGATTAACTACTGTAGGCTACCTCATACAAACAATCCGGTGCTGTGTCGAAGTTGGTTCCCCAATCAGGATGCGTTTTTGGGCACAAAAAGGGCACAGGGAATGCACATTTAGGAGAAGGCTCGCCCGCGAAGGGTTATGCGCGGACCACTGAGATTCTACGGAGCGCGGTAAAGGCCAAAAAGGACAGTTAGTGTTTTTTAATCCCTGACGAACTCTAGCCAACAGGATGTGTTTCCCTTGTTATCTTGGACATATTTAGAATGATGAACCTCGGCTGAGTCACTTGTAGGCTGTAAACATGTCAGTATTTTGTCTGATATATCATATCAAATATGCCTTTTTAGCAAAACCATAATGCCAAAATAGAGACCCGTCAGATACAGTCTCAAGACATTACTAATAATAATAGTAATAATAATTATTATTATATATAAATTAATAATAATAAATATTATTATTATATTATAATTAAATATTATAATATTAACAAATAATAAGTATTATTATAATTAAATATTATATAATAATAATAATAATAATTATTATTATTATTATTATTGTTATTATGCGAGATAATTATCATTTTATCCGCGTGATGTCAATTCACTAGGTCACATTATTTAACCCATTATTAACCCAAACTGCATATGAAAGAAATCAGCAAATCATGGGTAGTGTATACCAGTGATTAAATATAAACAATACAACGCATGTAGTGACATGTTTACAGCCTACAAGTGACTCAGCCGAGGTTCATAATTCTAAATATGTCCAAGATAACAAGGGAAACACATCCTGATGGCTAGAGAAACAATTTCCTTTTTGGCCTTTACTGCATTCCGTAGAAGCTCAGTGGTCCGCGCATATAGCCAATTTTTTATAGCCAAACGAAACTACCTTCGGTATTATTTCGCGAACTGGCGCGTTCACGTTGTTGTCATGTTGGACGCTTTGAATTGAATTGAATTGAATTCAATTCAATTTTATTTGTATAGCGCTTTTAACGATTTACATCATCACAAAGCAGCTTTACACAATCAAAAGAACTAAGTTTGTATGAAATGTAAATGTGTATGAATCAAAATGATATGATTGTCCCTGATTGTCCCTGATGAGCAAGCCTAGGACGACGGCGACAGTGGCAAGGAAAAACTCCCTGAGATGGTAATAGGAAGAAACCTTGAGAGGAACCAGACTCAACAGGGAACCCATCCTCATCTGGGTGAAAACAGATAGCAGGGATTGATGTGCATAATAATATGCGAGACTGGAAATTCAATATAAGAGGAGATGTGTAAGATTAAAGTCCAGTTTGTTCCTGGAGGCTCAGGTAGACTGTGAAAAATTTTAGTCCTGAACTATTGAGCGACTGAAGTCACAGGTCCTCAGAGAACAGCAGTCTGCATCAGTCGAGGACAGGACCACCTTCATGGAAAAGTGGAACCAACCCCAGTCACCACACGCACCACACGTTGTATTCCAGGCAGACCACACGGGGGCATCCATGTGATAAGATCTCCAACCAGAAGCAGGACTCCAGGATGAGTTAGGGAGGTCCAGCGGGCAGAGGGGGTCTGGATCACTGGCAGCTCAGGAGCGACATGTATAGCTCGACAGAGAGATAGGTAGAGGAAATAGGAGAGAGGGAGAGAGAGAGGAGAGAGCAGAAAAGGAGAGAGCAAAGAGATGGATAAATAACAGTTAGGTATGATCACAGTCGAACAATGTAAAAAGTGAATGTATATTTAGTGCAGAGTGCAAGCAGAGACTCCGGCAGGACTAGCTATGACAGCATAACTAAAAAGGGAGAGCCAGAAGGAAACACAAACATGAGGGCTTCCAGAGATGTAAGGCAACCAATCACCTCACCGTCAACAAACCTGAGTGATCAATGAGAGTGGGGAAGACAGCATCCAAACATACCAGTTCACCTAATACTCTACGTCCATGAGTCCCCCAGATCTGCTCCTTTACCTAAGGATAATCTATTTATAAAAATGCTTGGCTAAATAAATAGGTTTTTAGCCTGGACTTAAACACTGAGACTGTGTCTGAGTCCCGAACACTATTTGGAAGACTATTCCATAACTTTAGGGCTTTGTAAGTAAAAGCTCTGCCCCCTGCTGTAGTTTTAATAATATGCGGTACTGACAAGCAGCCTGCATCCTTTGATTGAAGTAGGCGTGGCGGATTGTAAGACACTAGCAGTTCACTCAGATACTGCGGCGCGAGACCATTTAATGCTTTATACGTCAAGAGTAGTATTTTAAAATCGATGCGAAATTTCACAGGAAGCCAATGCAATGTAGATAAAATAGGGGTTATGTGCTCATATCTTCTGGTTCGAGTGAGGACTCTCGCTGCTGCATTCTGGACTAATTGAAGCTTGTTTAAGCACCTAGTTGAACAACCAGACAGTAAGGCGTTACAATAATCCAACCTAGACGTGATAAAAGCATGAACTAGTTTTTCTGCATCGTTTAGTGACAATATATTTCTTATCTTGGCAATATTTCTGAGGTGAAAGAATGCTATCCTGGTAATATTATCTACATGTGCTTTAAATGAAAGGCTTGAATCTATAATCACACCGAGGTCTTTTACTGTTGCACTTGATGGAACAGAAAGGCCATTTAAAATCACATTGTGATCAGAAAGCTTACTTCTAGCTGCTTGTGGTCCTATGACTAGAACTTCTGTCTTATCAGGATTAAGCAGAAGGAAATTAATTAGCATCCAATCTCTTATGCCCTGCACACATTGCTCAACTTTAGTAAGCTGGTTTTTCTCATCTGGTTTTGCTGAAACGTATACTTGTGTGTCATCAGCATAACAATGAAAACTAATACCATGTTTGCGAATTATGTTGCCTAGAGGAAGCATGTAAAGGGAAAAAAGCAGTGGGCCTAAAACAGAACCCTGTGGAACACCAAACTCAACTTGAGAACATGAGGAATGGTCACCATCTAAATCTACAAACTGATAACGATCAGTCAAATAGGATCTGAGCCACAAGAGGGCCGTTCCCTTAATTCCTACTACATTTTCTAATCTGTAAAGGAGAATATTATGATCAATAGTGTCAAAAGCTGCACTGAGGTCGAGTAACACAAGTATAGTGACACAACCCTGATCAGAGGCCACTAGGAGGTCATTTACTACTTTAACGAGTGCTGTCTCTGTGCTGTGATGAGGCCTAAATCCTGACTGATACAATTTATGTATGCTATTCCTATGTAGATATGAACATAGCTGTTGTGATACTACCTTTTCCAGAATTTTAGAGATAAACGGGAGGTTTGATATCGGCCTGTAATTGGAAAGCTGACAGGGGTCAAGGTCCGGTTTTTTGATTAGTGGTTTAATAACTGCTAATTTAAGGGATTTAGGAACATACCCACTGCTGAGTGAACAGTTAATTACATTTAACAGGGGTTCTGTTATTGCTGGAACTATCTGCTTGAGAAAATGTGTCGGTATCGGATCTAATTCACAGGTTGACGATTTTGAAGAGGAGATGAGTGAAATTAGTTCACTCGCTTCAAGGGGAGTAAAGTATTCTAGGTTCTGATGTGATGTGATTAATTTATCATCTGTATCACCTAAATTGTCTGGTTTTAAAGGCTGAATTTTTTGCCTAATATTTATGATTTTGTTATTGAAAAAGTTCATGAAATCCTCACTACTGTATGTTGTTGTTGTGGAGATTTCTGCAGTGGTCTTGTTTTTAGTTAATTTAGCTATGGTATTAAATAAAAATCTAGGATTATTTTTGTTATTTTCTATAAGAGTGGAGAGATACATTGACCTAGCAGCACTGAGAGCTCTTCTATAGTTCAGGATGCTCTCCTTCCATGCTATTTGGAAAACTAACAATTTAGTTTGATGCCATTTGCGTTCTAATTTCCGAGCGGTTTGTTTTAGAGTGCGTGTGTGATCGTTATACCAAGGAGCAAGTTTCTTATCTCTAATCATTTTTCTTTTAACTGGAGCTACATTATCTAAGCTATGACGAAGTGTTGACTCTAGATATTCGGTCGCTTGATCGAGTTCTGTGAAATCAGATGGCGATCCAATCAAAGTTGATAACTCTGGAAGATTATCGATAAAGCTCTGTGTGGTATTTGATGTGAATGTACGTTTAAGGCGGTAGCGCGGCGCTGTGCGTACATTATTACTATGAGATACTTTAATCGAGACAAGACAGTGATCTGATATAACTTTAGACTGTGGAATTGTAATTATGTTTCTTATACTCACTCCGAAGGATAATATTAAGTCCAAAGTGTGACCTGCTTTACGAGTGGGTTCTACTACACACTGATTTACTCCTACTGAGTCCAGTATGGACATAAATGCTGCTCTCAGAGGGTCTTCTGGATTCTCAAAATGAATATTAAAATCTCCAGCAATTAACGCTTTGTCTACGGAAACGACAAGGTTTGAAAGGAAATCTGCAAATTCACGGAGAAATTCAGAGTACGGCCCTGGAGGTCTGTAAACGATGATTAGCGGAATCGTCTGAGCTGACTTTATGTTACTAAAGAGAATTTCAAATGCATTAAATTTAAATCTGTGTTTTTGTACGATAGCCAGATTATCGTTGTAGATAACTGCGACGCCTCCTCCTCTACCAGTTAACCGAGGCTGGTGTATGTAGCTGTATCCAGGAGGACTAGCTTCATTTAGAGCTACATACTCGTCCTGTTTAATCCAGGTTTCAGTTAAACATAATATATCAAACTCCTGGTCTGTGATAGTTTCGTTAATAATAACTGGTTTAGATGCGAGAGATCTAATATTTAACAGTCCTAGCTTCAGATCAGAGGTGCCGGCTGCGCACTCAGTATGATCTGAGTTTGTAATATCTATGTTAATTAAATTATTAAAACAGACTTTCTGAGTCTTTCTAAATTTGTTTTTAGCTCGGGGAACAGACACAGTCTCAATACAATGAACCCTGGGTGACGACTCTTTGCAGCTAGCAGACGGTTGGTTTATCCTGTCTGTCTGCTCCCTGGCCTGGGCTCTGGATTGTCACCGATTAACTAGGCCTTTTCTGAGACTATGAGCTATACTACAGGAAATGAGAGCAGCACCTTCCCGAGTGGGATGGACACCGTCCCGCCCTAACAGGCCAGCTTTGCCCTCAAAGGTCTTCCAATTGTCTATAAAGCCCACGTTGTTTTCGGAGCACCACCTGGACATCCAGCGGTTCAGCGACCATAACCTGCTGTAAGCTATGTCACCACGCCTCATTGGGATGGGACCAGAGCATACTACTCCATCGGACATTGCCTTCGCTAATTTAAACACCTCTATAAAGTTATTCTTACTAACCTCTGACTGACGAAGGCGTATATCATTAGCTCCAGCATGTACTACTATCTTGGAGAACCTGTGCTGTCCTAGAGCACTAAGATTACCTGCTATGTCCGGTGCTCTGGCTCCCGAGATACACCTAACCACTGCCGCTGGCGCCCCTAAAGGTCTAGCTAATTTCACGTCTCAGTATAGAGTCTCCTATAACCAGAGCTCTTTCAGGTTTCTCAGTGGGTGCATCACTGAGGAGAGCAAACCTGTTGGACACGTGAAGCGCAGAAGAGGTGTGCTCCGGTGGGCTAGCCTTAGCGTTAGCTTTGGCTGAACGAGTATGCCGCCGAGTCGTCACCCACTCGCCCCGCTATGAGGGCTCTAATGCCGGAGTCGGGGGCTGTTTATCTCCGCCTGCGGCATCCAGACTGTCCGCTACAGGAATAACACGGCTCTCACACTCTCTAACCCTCTCTAAAGTCTGGATGCGCTCCTCTAACGCTAATATCTTCTCCGTCAGAGTGCTCAACATTTTTTTTTTAACGTGGCACTAAAGCTCCATTGTACCGTCGTAGTATTTATACATAGATATATAAATATATATTACTATATATATCACCATTTTTTTCATATTTAGCAGATGTTTTTATCCAAAGGGACTTATAAATGAGGACATTTAAAGGAATTAAAATCAACAGAAGAGCAAAGACATGCAAATGCTATGCCATGTCTCAGTTAGCTTATACACAGTGCATTTAGCAAATGCTGATGATAGAATAGAAAAAGAATAATACATGCTTATGGTAGGCCTCTGTTTTTATTTTATATATATATATATATATATATATATATATATATATATATATATATATAATAGCCTAAATAAAATAAAAAATATAGTAAACAAAAAGAACAGGAAAGCTAGTGTTACTTGTTAACATTAGTTTAGTTTTTTTAATGTCACAATTCCTACCCTCCTCCTTTACCCGGGCTTGGGACCGGCAAAAGTGACCCAAATGAGACACTTTGGCGGAGTTTTTTTTTTTGTTTGTTTTTTGTTTTTCTGTTTTTTTTTTTTTTTTTTGCTTGTTTTTTTTTATCTATATAATCTTATAATCCACTTAGAACCTTAAAACATGAACAGTTTAACCATAACATTGTAACATTTTTTAAATACCATCTACATTAACAATTTAACAGAGTAGTCCAAATTTTTTTGTTTTTGTTTTTTCCAGACCCCCCTCAACACTAACACTAGTTAACATTAACTAGGGGAAGGGGACTCTTGCGAGAGGACAGGCCTGTCTGTGAGTGCTTTGGGACGGGGGAGGGGCCGGCGGCGGCAGCTGCTGTGGCAAGTTGAGAAGAGTCAGTACAGACACATCTCCAAAAGTCTCCAGTAACACAAAAGTCGCCAGATTTGTCGCTAGTCGCTTTTTAAAAAAAAGTCGCTAGAGGGATTTGAAAAGTCGCTAAGTTGGCAACACTGTCCACACCTCTGGTATATATAATATTACTTAGCAAAAATAGAAACGTCCTCTGACTTTCAACTGTTTTTACTTTTAGTAAACTTAATGTGTAAATATTTGTATGAACACTAAAAGAATCAACACCATAAGACATAAACTAAAAATGTTTGACAATGTGTCCCTGAATGAAGGGAGGCTTAAAATCAAAAGTACCAGTCAGTATCTGGTGTGGCCACCAGCTGCTTGAAGTACTGCAGTGCATCTTCTATTCATGGACTGCCGATTGCGGACAGTCTGAGCACTGATGGAGGGATTGTGTGTTCCTGTTGTGACTCGGGCAGTTGTTGTGGCCATCCTGTACCCGTCACGCAGGTGTGATATTCGGATGTACCGATCCTGTGCAAGTGTTGTTACACGTGGTCTTCCACTGCGAGGATGATCAGCTGTCCTTCCTGTCTCCCTGTAGCGCTGTCTTAGGCGTCTCACAGTGCAGACATGGCAATTTATGATCGAGGATGATCAGCAGTCTTCATGCCTCCCTGCAGCATGCCTCCCTGCAGCATGCCTAATGCACGTTCACGCAGATGAGCAGGGACCCTGGGCATTTTTCTTTGGGTGTTTTTCTCAGTAGGTAGACAAGTTTCTTTAGTGTCCTGCGTTTTTAGAACTGTGACCTTAAACGCCTACTTTCTGTAAGCTGTTATGGTCTTAACGACCATTCCACAGGTGCATGTTAATTACATGCATGGAAAACATTGTTTAAACCCTTTACAATGAAGATCTGTAAAGTGTGTGTGTGTGTGTGTGTATATATACATAGTGTATATATACACTTAGCAAAATAAAAAAAGGTCCCTTTTTCAGGACTGTGTATTTCAACAATAATGTTGTAAAAATCCAAAAATATACACAGTGGTTACTCAAGCGTGGTGACTGCAAAACGGCTGCAATTAATTTTGTTTAAACAGACTCTCTGTTTCTATCTGTCTATTGTTATTATTAAAGGAAACAGCACAAACAACAGTTCAAGGGCTTGTAAAAACATTTTTCTTTTTAACGGTAAAAATGTCACTTTTGGAGTCAATGGTCCGAGCACAAGGTAATAATCTTTGTATGATAAAATGACTCGTGGCATGAATCTACACGAGGCGCTTCAGTTTCAAATAATAATTTAACGCTAAACCCAAACAGCAAAAGAACATGATAATAATAATCTAAATAATAATCATCTTGATTTTAGCTGTTTATGTCCAGCATTGAATAATTATTTAATTATTAATCATTAAAGCTGCTCACTTTTTTAAAAAATGAAGTGTTTTATCAAGTATATGTCGCCTCTCTTTATGAAACAAAGCTGCTCGTGGCGGCTCATATTGGGAGCATTTTGATTAAAGGGGAGATTAGAAGGGGAAAAGTAAAAGTGTGTACCAACAACATAGCACAATGCATGTGTGTGAATGGCCGAAATGTGGTTATGAATAAATCTTTTAGTGAATGTAAAATGTTCGCGTGAATCCGCGGCGCGCGTGTGCGCTCTTTCACTTTGCCGAGTTTTGATCTAAAGTCAGATGAACGCGCGCGTTGATATGAGACATTTATAAGAGATTTCTCTTTCCCAGAAATATAACAAATACAAATTTATACGTGTTAAATAAGCACTCACGCCGATGTGAGCCGCCTTATCTCAGTCATAATATACAAACATGTTTTTGCTGTGTAGTGGACCGCGCGCGCCAACCTCTCGCGGGTGAGCCTTTCTCTAAATACGCCGTTTAAGGGGGGTGGGGTTAAGAAACACCGCATCGGCAGAAGTAGACTAATGATTATGAATGCGTCAGGGAAAAACAGCAAGGAAACTGACTGGCCAAATAAGCACTAACAACAGCTCAAGGGCTTGTAAAAAAAAAAAGATTATTTAGACTAGCTAATTAAGTTCATTAGCAAACGATTTTATTTGTTCAAAAAATGAAGTGTTATATAGCTTCTGTTTGTATCGGTTTATTGTTATTATAATCAAAATTTGGTTGAAAATTTTGTGGAAATGGGAAAATAGACCTACAGAATAGAACAAATTCAAATCAAATTCAAATTTTATTTCACATACACAGTCATACACAGTACGAAATGTAGTGAAATGCTTATACGACTGCCAGTGACCTAAAAGAGAATTAAAGCTTATAATAGAAATAAATATGAATAAAACAAATAAGATAGAAAAATTAAATAGAAAAAATTAAATTAAACTAGGAAAAATAGAACTAGAAATAGAAATAAAGTAACTTAAATATACACTTCTATCTTTGGTATAATATGGTTATAGTATAGTATATCGCGGCTGGAATTTTGTTTTACTAAATAATATTTATGCAGTATAATTAGGGCCTCTTATTTCTATTTACTTTAGGTTGTTGTTCTTGCAGTGTTACTGTGTGTGCTTTGCGATATCAGTCACATTCAAATGCAAATAATACACCCTCCTCAGGTGTGAATCAGCTGTTCTTACCCTTACACTCGGAGAAACTAAACTGCACCCCTCCCCACTGTGCATGGTTTCAGCAAACTGGGGAGGATCTTGGATCTTGCTTCAGGCCTCTTTTTAAATTTGTGTAAATTTAAAATCTTCTGGATTCTACATTCTAAAATTGACATTGACTTTAATTATTTTACAACATCATAACTTTTTGTTGTCATTGTGTGTGGACTTAAATAAAAGTAAAGTCTTAGAAAGGCTTATGTATCTTATATAGGTTTATTATATAGTTTTTGCCCATTAATCTGACAACACCTGTGACTCACCCACTGGCTACGCGGGTGTTACACATGATAAAATATAAAGGCTCACTGTGTTAAAATTTACTTTGCTTAAATTCGATGGAACTAAGAAACGCCTATATTTAAGTTTTAAATTTGTACTTTAATTTTACCACAGTGATGATAAATTCGTTTAATATTTCACTTGTATTTTATAAGGTTTTTGCCCGCGGTGGTACAGCGCAATGGGGGTGCTGGGATGTTAAAAAGTTTTCATTATTTATTAAAGAACATTATGATGATTATAACAGCCTACTGCATTCAATTCTTATAATAACGCAAAAACACATCGACATCTGCTGACGCAGTAGCACGTCCTGACAATGTTTTAATTTTTATTTTTATTTCATTTATTTCAGTTAAGTAATCTACTACAAATTTAAAGAATACAAAATTTAAGATGCGTAGCTTTTTTAATAACACATGATAAAATACAAAGGCTCACTGTGTTAACGTTTACTTTGCTTAAATTCAATCATAATAAGATTTACAGTGGTGTGAAAAACTATTTGCCCCCTTCCTGATTTCTTATTCTTTTGCATGTTTGTCACACAAAATGTTTCTGATCATCAAACACATTTAACTATTAGTCAAAGATAACACAAGTAAACACAAAATGCAGTCTTTAAATGATGGTTTTTATTATTTAGAGAGAAAAAAAATCCAAACGTACATGGCCCTGTGTGAAAAAGTAATTGCCCCCTGAACCTAATAACTGGTTGGGCCACCCTTAGCAGCAATAACTGCAATCAAGCATTTGCGATAACTTGCAACGAGTCTTTTACAGCGCTCTGGAGGAATTTTGGCCCACTCATCTTTGCAGAATTGTTGTAATTCAGCTTTATTTGAGGGTTTTCTAGCATGAACCGCCTTTTTAAGGTCATGCCACAACATCTCAATAGGATTCAGGTCAGGACTTTGACCAGGCCACTCCAAAGTCTTCATTTTGTTTTTCTTCAGCCATTCAGTGGTGGATTTGCTGGTGTGTTTTGGGTCATTGTCCTGCTGCAGCACCCAAGATCGCTTCAGCTTGAGTTGACAAACAGATGGCCAGACATTCTCCTTCAGGATTTTTTGGTAGACAGTAGAATTCATGGTTCCATCTATCACAGCAAGCCTTCCAGGTCCTGAAGCAGCAAAACAACCCCAGACCATCACACTACCACCACCATATTTTACTGTTGGTATGATGTTCTTTTTTTCAAATGCTGTGTTACTTTTACGCCAGATGTAACGGGACACGCACCTTCCAAAAAGTTCAACTTTTGTCTCGTCGGTCCACAAGGTATTTTCCCAAAAGTCTTGGCAATCATTGAGATGTTTTTTAGCAAAATTGAGACGAGCCTTAATGTTCTTTTTTCTTAAAAGTGGTTTGCGCCTTGGAAATCTGCCATGCAGGCCGTTTTTGCCCAGTCTCTTTCTTATGGTGAAGTTGTGAACACTGACCTTAATTGAGGCAAGTGAGGCCTGCAGTTCTTTAGATGTGGTCCTGGGGTCTTTTGTGGCCTCTCGCATGAGTTGTCTCTGCGCTCTTGGGGTAATTTTGGTCGGCTGGCCACTCCTGGGAAGGTTCACCACTGTTCCATGTTTTTGCCATTTGTGGATAATGGCTCTCACTGTGGTTTACTAGAGTTCCAAAGCTTTAGAAATGGATTTATAACCTTTACCAGACTGATAGATCTCAATTACTTTTGTTCTCATTTGTTGCTGAATTTCTTTGGATCTTGGCATGATGTCTAGCTTTTGAGGTGCTTTTGGTCTACTTCTCTGTGTCAGGTAGCTTCTATTTAAGTGATTTCTTGATTGAAACAGGTGTGGCAGTAATCAGGCCTGGGGGTGACTACAGAAATTGAACTCAGGTGTGATAAACCACAGTTAAGTTATTTTTTAACAAGGGGGGCAATGACTTTTTCACACAAGGCCATGTAGATTTGGATTTTTTTTTCTCTCCTAATAACGTAAACCTTCATTTAAAAACTGCATTTTATGTTCAATTATGTTATCTTTGACAAATAGTTAACGTTTTTTGATGAGCAGAAACATTTAAGTGTGACAAACATGCAAAAGAATAAGAAATCAGCCACACCACTGTAATTTAATTTAAATTCTACATTTGTACTGTAACTTTAATACTGTGATTATGAATTCGTTTAACTACAATATTTCACTTGATTTTATCCGCTACTACGTGCAGCTCTAACGGAGCGCCACTTAGCGGTAGAAGCCAGCAAACGCACAAACCTAAATGCTGCCACCGTGAGGCGTGGCGGTAAAACGAGAATACCGCATGAGTAACATCTATATATTTATTCTTGTTTTGACGCCGAGCCAACTGAGCCAGCGGTTTTTCTCTCTCTTGAGCTGTAAGCGTAAAGAACATTTTAATTTGTGTTTGTTTTAAAGCGCGTATGTACAGTTTCTTATAACGTGTGTGTGTGTGTGTATATATATATATATATATATATATATATATATATAGTGTGTGTGTATATAATAATACTATTACACCCAAAGAAAGATGCCCAGGGTCCCTGCTCATCTGCGTGAACGTGCATTTGCCATGTCCACACTGTGAGACGCCTAAGACAGCGCTACAGGGAGACAGGAAGGACAGCTGATCATCCTCGCAGTGGAAGACCATGTGTAACAACACCTACACAGAATCTGTACATCCGAATATCACACCTGCGTGACAGATACAGGATGGCCACAACAACTGCCCGAGTCACACCAGGAACACACAATCCCTCCATCAGTGCTCAGACTGTCCGCAATAGGCAATCCATAAGGAGGAGATGCACTGCAGTACTTCAAGCAGCTGGTGGCCACACCAGATACTGACTGGTACTTTTGATTTCGAGCCTCCCCTCATTCAGGGACACATTGTTAAACATTTTTAGTTTATGTCTTATGGTGTTGACTCTTTTAGTGTTCATACAAATATTTACACATTAAGTTTACTGAAAGTAAAAACAGCTGAAAGTCGGAGGACGTTTATTTTTTTGCTGAGTATATATTCACAATTATCTAATCAACCAATCACAAGGCAGTTGCTTTAAAGCATTTAGCGGTGTGGTCCTATCTCCTAAACTTCAAACTGAATGTCAGAATGGGAAAGAAAGGTAATTTAGGCAATTTTGTGTGTGACATGGTTGTTGGTGCCAGACAGGCCGGTCTGAGTATTTCACAATCTGCTCAGTTACTGGGATTTTTACGCACAACCATTTCTAGGGTTTACAATGAATGGTGTGAAAAGGGAAAAACATCCAGTATGCGGCAGTCCTGTGGACGAAAATGCCTTGTTGATGCTAGAGGTCACAGGAGAATAAGCCGACTGATTCAAGCTAATAAAAGAGCAACTTTGATTTAAAAAACCACTCGTTATAACCGAGGTATGCAGCAAAGCATTTGTGAAGCCACAACACGCACAACCCTGAGGCGGATGGGCCACAACAGCAGAAGACCCCACCGGGTACCACTCGTCTCCACTAAAAATAGGAAAAAGAGGCTACAATTTGCACAAGCTCACCAAAATTGGACAGTTGAAGACTGGAAAAATGTTGCCAGGTCTGATGAGTCTTGATTTCTGTTAAAACATTCAAATGGTAGAGTCAGAATTTGGCGTAAACAAAGAGAACATGGATCCATCATGCCTTGTTACCACTGTGCAGGCTGGTGGTGGAGGTGTGATGGTGTGGGGGATGTTTTCTTGGCACACTTTAGGCCCCTTAGTGCCAATTGGGCATCGTTTAAATGCCACGGGCTACCTGAGCATTGTTTTTGACCATGTCCATCCCTTTATGACCACCATGTATCCATCCTCTGGTGGCTACGTCCAGCAGGATAATGCACCATGTCACAAAGCTCGAATCATTTCAAATTGGTTTCTTGAACATGACAATGAGTTCACTGTACTAAAATGACCCCCATAGTCACCAGATCTCAACCCAATAGAGCATCTTTGGGATGTGGTGGAACGGGAGCTTCGTGCCCTGGATGTGCATCCCACAAATCTCCATTAACTGCAAAATGTATCCTATTAATATGGGCCAACATTTCTAAAGAATGCTTTCAGCACCACAAAGAAATTAAGGCAGTTCTGAAGGCGAAAGGGGGTCAAACCTTGTATTAGTATGGTGTTCCTAAGGACACTACTATATATGAGATGGACTTAAAGATCTAAAATTCATTCCAGATACACAATATTACCATTTCTCTCAAACATTGTTCACAAATCAGTCTAAATGTGTGATGCTGATCTGACATCATGAGTAGTGCACAGGTGTACCTTATACTGCCCACAATAAAAGGCCACCCTGGAATGTGCAGTTTTTTGCTTTATTGGGGGTCTGGGGACCGGTCAGTATCTGGTGTGACCACCATTTGCCTCATGCAGTGCAACACATCATCTTCGCATAGAGTTTATCCATCTCATGAAAAATCGGAACAGAAACAAAGGTGTTGCGTTTATATTTTTGTTGAGTGTGTATATATATATACTGTGTATATACACACACATTATATATTCTTCACCGTGCAAATACTGTCCACTGTACCTTACTTTACATTCCCCCACATCTGTGTCTTATTAGGGGCCCCCTTCAGCCCATACTGATGGTGCCTCAATGTCTAGCCCAGCCTTCATACACTGTCACATTCTATAATGTTTACGTTAGACAAACATCTAGATGTACAGCACTCACATACATATCAGGCTCATTAGTTAATGCTGATTATATCAATAGTGGGTACATTTTATTCTTTAATGGTAATTAAAATCATACCATACTTTTATACTGCGGATATAAGAAGACAAAATATTTAAGATGGCATAAAGTTATTAGATGTAACAGAAAGTAATTTCATGGCTCTAAGCCAAGGAAATTGAGTGGTCAAGATCCGCTTATAAGCACATACATTTTGACTGAAAGATAGATTGACAGATACGTACATACATAATTAATTGATTCTGCAGGCAATTCCCAGTACCCAGTAGTAGAGACAGTAACACCAATAGATGTCTGCTACTGTATATTTTACATATACACTGTGTGCACAATTATTAGTCCAGATAATTTTGACCAAATCACATTTTTTATGCATATTTTTTCAACTCCAGACTGTATAAACTTAAATGCTTATTGAATTGAAACACATCAGTTGATGTGTATTTGTGTAAGAAGGGAGGTTGTGGCCTTAGGAGATCATCACAATATCAAGGTGTGTGTGATCATTGGCCTCAGGAAAAAAGAGATTTAGCTGTTTCTGAAAAGTGAAGAATTGTTTGAAGTCTTCCAAAGGTCTTTCAAACTTTTGGTTGCGAATAGTTAACAGGGTCACAAGAAACGTGTTGAGAAAAAAGACGCAAATTAACTGCCAAAGATTTGGGAAGAATAAAATGTGAAGCTACCAGGAACGCATTATCCTCCAGTGCTGTCATATTCCAGAACTGCAACGTACCTGAAGTGCCCAGAAGTACAAAGTGTTCGGTGCTCATAGACATGGGCAAGGTAAGGAAGACTGAAACCCGACAACCACGGAACAAGACACAAGTTGTCTGACTGGGCCAAGAAATATTTGAAGATTTTTAAATGACTTTATGGACTGATGAGATAAGAGTGACAGTAATGGGCACAGAGGTCCACTTTGACCCAGACGAAAGCAAGGCAGTGATGGGATACTGGTATGGGCTGGTATTATTAAAGATCAGGTAGTTGGACCTTTTCAGGTTGAAGATGGATTCAAAATTAACTCCTTAACCTACTGCCAGCTTTTAGAGGACATGCAGTGGTCAGGAAAAAGTCTGCATCTTTTAAGACCATGATATTTATGCTGGACAATGCTCCATAACATGCATCAAAGTAATCCACTGCATGGCTAGATAGTAAAGGCCTTAAAAAAAAAAAGAATTACATGGCCCCTTTTCTTACCTGACCAAAACCCTATTGAGAACTTGCGGGCCCTTCCTAACTAGGCGATTTACAGGAAAGGAAACATTTACTCAAGTGCCTGGCAGGCTGTGGTTGAAAGAAGTAGAAGAAAAAAAAAAGTTAATCGTCAACATCAAAAAGAAACTGACAGACTCCATGAATAGAAGGCTTATGACAGACATAAAAGAAATTCTCCTAATATTTTCCTAAGAAAGCTCCAAAACCTTACTTTTCCTTTTTTAAATATTTGTTTGAGGTTTATTAACATTTTGAATTGACAGAGAGCACTGTAATTGTTCAATATATAAATTAATCCTCAAAAATACAACCTTCTTAATTGTGCACACAGTGTAGTCAATAGACAGAAATTACTAGTGCAATGTAAGAAAAAAAATAGAATATACACAAGAAACATATAAATAAAGCATATAAATGTCAAGTTAATAATTGAAATGAAGTTCATTGTAGTGCAATGTTGATGTGCAATTTTATGTTGCAATTTTTAGATAGGTGTTGAAAGGCCAAAGGGCTCTGGGGACAAAGGATTTCCACTGGACATACTCTTCTGTAGGCATAAAGTTTTGTGCAGTACAGATCTGGCCATTAAGAATGCATATTTCGAGAAAAGGGATCCCCTGACTTGCCACAGCTACGCGCGGCAAGCTGTAAAAATACCCTGCATTACCTGTAGGGGGCAGTCGTGTTTCAGTCTGAATTTATTGTGTGTCTACTGAAGTCAAAAATGTGTTCTCTCTTAGGCGCCCCATTGACAGCAAGCGACGGAGAGCTCATAAACATGTCGAGCTCAAACTGTAAATACTAATATATACATACATGCACACACATGACGCACACAGTGCATGCCCGGATAAATGGAAACTCTTATCTGTTGGGATTTATTTTAACTTTCTTTCAGTAGAAGAAAAATCCATTTTCTTCCTCAGCCTGTCGTTATGTGTGCGCGCGCATAATTTAACACCGTACCGGTTCACACACACTCTCTCTCTCTCGTTCAAATTTTTTTTTTAGGGCTAAGAAACAAAAAATTAGCATTTCTATTATTTCTTATGGGAAATTAAATTCGGTTTACTAATGTTTTGTAATTTGAGCCCACTTCCGGAATAAATTATGCTCGTAATCCAAGGTTCTCACTGTAACCCCCCCAACCACATTTCTTCCACAAAGTTGACAGTTGAGCACACTCCTTTCAGGTTCTGATAACGTGTTTAAGGATTCTTCAGTTCCAATAGTTTTCATGGTCATTGTGTGCACAAAGGTGGAACTTAAATGTAGTATGTATTTAGCGCAATTAAACACCATAACGTTAACTTTAAGCTACAACTAATAGCATTAATAATTGAATAAAGATAATCATGTGCAAAAAAAAAAAACATTTCAGGGTTACATGTTAACAGGGTGTGTGCCTGTGTGTGTGTGTGTGTGTGTGTGTGTGTGTAAGATGGCGACAGGTTCACCTGGGGGATGCCTCAACAAAATGTCTAAAATAACAGGAATTGTTTTAAGAAATTATCAATCCATAATTAAAATCTGAAACTATAGGGGCGGAGGATCCTTCAACTTCACAAATAGTTGTGGGTGGGGAAAAAAAGCATGAATAACCACAATAAGAGGGTAAATGATTGGTGACATTGCATAATTAAAAGTTGACAGTAAAAGAAAAATCACAGTTTGTTTAATAGTAAAAAGTGGTAAAAATGTTAGCCTTTTTAGGCTAACTCTAGCTCATTTACAGTATTCTTAATGTGGATTAGTAATAAGTATTATCACTGACAGTATTTTACTTTTAGAACATGATTTACAGGATTTATTCAAAAGGAATGGCATTTTACATTGGACTAAATAAATTCCTTAGTGCTAATTGTCAAAGGTTTTTTTGTTTGTATGTATGTATTTATCTGCCTTTTTTAAATAGTTTTTTTGTATGTTTTTAGGAAAATGGCAGAGAAACTAAAGGAGGAATTATCCATGGCAAGAATGAAAGCTTTGTCTGAGAGTCAAAAGGTGCTTGAGTTAGAAAGGAAACTCTTTGCGACAGAGACTGCTTTGAAGCAAGGGCGCATTGACATTATCAAGCTCCAAGTGAAAAATGAAGAGCTCCAGATGAAATATGAGCCTAATGGTAAAATAATACACACTATACCATAGCAGTAATCCCTCTTTATTTTAACATAGTGCTGAAAATTTATTTCAGAATTGTAGTTATTGAACTTTAGTTCTCATAGTTGCTGAAAACAGTCACTAGAAAGAAATCACTTCAAATGTACTTAAAAAATTATTGATACAACTTAGACCTGTGCCTAAACTGACATATTTATCAGATGCTGTGTGCTAAACATAACCTGCAGGCCTACCTCAACCTGCCTATACTTTACATAGCTATACACATTAAGCATTGCAATCTTTGTTATTCCTAGTCAGTGTTTAGTCCAGTCAGACCTGAAATCTATTTAAGTGGTTATTGCATAGCAGGCTGCTTAACCATATTTTAGAACATTTCATCAACTTAATTAGTAAGACAAGGCACTGTCTACGCGGGTAAATAACTATTATCCGCTGTTGGCTGCACTGTTTTTCCCCTTCAAGGCTGCTAAAAACTTTTTGCTCAGTATGAAGGTCGCACCAGTGTTATCATGGTGTTCGCAAGTGTTTTACAAGTGTTCATCAAGGGCCATCAAGAAGGAGCCAGCCACCCATAAATGTCAACAGCTTTGTCATCAGTTGTCACACTGCACCCTCCCCATAGTCCTGATCTTGCTCCATCAGACTTTCACTTGTTTGTTCCCCTGTAAACAGCCTTAAGAGGATGAAGATTTACACTTAAAGTACAGATAATTTTTGACTTACCCTCGTAGTTGTTTGTTGCATACAACATTCCTTTTCAAAACCATGGCTACGGAAATCCATTTTCTAAAATTCCCAACATAGAAATTATATGCAGGCTGTTGCTTCTGGAGACAGTTTGAAACTCTGTAGCAAGTTTTGCAGGAGAAGCACAATCCTGTAATGGAAGTTTGCATGAGCAAGGTATGTTTAGCAGGGCAGTACATTTCCCAAACTAACTTTGCGTTCTGTGACATTTAAAGTCACTGACTTCAGTATCTATTGTACTGCCAATGCTTGTCTATGGATATGGTTGTGGCTTAAACACCTTAACTTAATAATTAGTGCAGTTTTCTTCATTGTATTTATGAACTTTGCAAGTCCACTAGTTTGTAAACAAACATTTTACAAACAAATGTATGCTTGTAAGTAACTATAAATTTGCTTTCCACAGAAGCGAATAAGACACAGGCTCAAAAGTGCAAGAGGGAGAAATTCCCAATAAACTTACCTCATGGATCTGACCATAGCAGCATGGACATTCCAGGCATGAAAGCTGAATCAAGGAAGAAGGCTATGGATGAAGAAGTCCACCCTTGTCTAAATAAGAATGAAATCGTGACCCCAGTACACTTATCCCAAACCCTAAGCTCTAGCTCTAGCTCTGGCTTGCTTTGTGACACTAAATATGTTCGCATTTCTGAAAACACCCCAATTTCTCCTTTTGATTCTTCAAGGTAAATAGCTTACTTTGTTTAAAAATATTAAATGGTGTGGTTTTTTTTTTGTTTTTTTTGTAACAGTGAAGATGCTTTAAAACAGTAAACAGTTACATGGCTGACAATGTCAAAAATAATTATACACGCAACGTGAAATCAACGATAAAACAAGCTGCATAATCAAATCAAGTAAACAAATTATTCGAGTATACTCAATATAATGAACTGTTTTTTATTTTTAATTTTTTTTTTTTTAAGATCTCTATTTTGCATCCCTTCCCCGGGGGTATGAGCGGGTTGCCGTTTACTTACTTTTTATCTTTAGTGGTAAGGGTGAGGCAAAACATTGTTACTTTTTTTTTTTTTTACATTCTACTATCGCCTCTTCAAGCAAAACGGTGTCATCCTCTCTCCAGTTTCACTTTCATTTTGAAATCATTTTAATCAGATTATAACAGTCCTACACAGCTCTATTATTGAGACTTGAAACAGTTTGATTAGAATAACTAGAATAATTAGAATAATAAGTTTTGTCTGTGTGCATAAAGCTTTCACATAACTGCCATTGATTTCACCATTTCACTTTTTTACTGTTTCAAAACTAAAACTAACTGTCTAAACTAAAACTAAACTGTCTTCAAAAACCTGTCAAAACTACAACACCCACTATGTGTTGCCCGGAATGTGCAGCCTACTTTTCGGCTCTCAGTGTCATAAGTAACGCCACACACTTTCCTTTGTGCAGAAAAAAAAAGGTTCCTATTTTTTTCTCCTCACTGGAAAAAAAACTAGGAAGCTTCCTAAATAACATTTATGTAAACAAAAATAAATGAACTTTTGAGCCTGATACCTACGAGTGATTCATATAAATTCTTAATAATGCATTCATACTGTTTTACGTTTTAATATAAAAACAGACCATCTCCAAATGTTTCACACATACAGTAGATTTATGCATTATTTTTTTTTATTCTGGTTCTTCTTTATGATTACTAAATTCAGTAAGGAAAAACATTAACTTCAACATAACCAAATTTATGCAGACTTCACTGAAATGCCCATGATTGCTTGTCTCATTCAACAGCATGCAAAGACCAAAATGCATATTAAGTTATCATTCTACTGGTGGCAGCCCTCTACATAAATTATAAATATATAATTAATTAATATATAGATAGATAAATAAATAAATGAATAACTTATTTCCTTTTTTTTTACTTAACTTTTTACCTTTTAGATCTTCAGTGAAAGAATATATCAGCACACCCAAGCCTGAAATGCTAGAAAAGGATGAGAAAAAGGACAACCGAACATCTGAATGGTGCAAGAAGTATGAAGCACCTGTCCATGTTGATTCAGAAAATACCATGGAAAGACAGTGTGCCCAACAGTAGTAATCACATGTTTGTTAATGTTCACAGTTTAACTTCTTGTTACACAATAAATGTTTTGTGAAAATAACTTGTACTGTATCTATGTATGCCTGTCTCTCTGATTTATATACATTTAGGGATTTTGCAGATGGCCTTATCCAGAGCTTACATTTTTTTAAGGGGTAATGGGCAAGGGGCTTGCTCAAGGCCCCAACAGGGATAACTTGGTGGTTGTGGGATTTAAACCTGGGACCTTTCAAAGCATAGTCCAATGCCTTAACTATTGAGCTACCCCTGACCCACATACACACATATGTACATACTGTACACACACAAAAAATTACACAATCCTAAGTTTCCTGGGATAGGCTCCAGGCACCCTGTAACCCTGTATAAAAAAATTAAATAAATTGGTATAGACAATGAGAGTGAGACTGAATTCTTTAAAATAACCTTCTGCTTTGATGACAGCTTTGCACACACTTGGCCTTCTCCCAGGCAACCTTATGAGGTAGTCCCTGGAATGGTTTTCCAACAGCCTTGAAGGAGTTCCCAGAGGTGTTTTTATATTTGTTACTGCGTTTCTTTCATTTTCCAGTCCCAACTTATCCGAAACCATCTCAACTAGATTTAGATTTGATGATTGTGGGGACCAAGTCTCTGATGCAGTACACTCCTAGTGGTGTGTATCATTGTCCTAAACAGATGATGGTCCCACTTTTACTTATCAGACCAAATCACAGCTTTCCACTGATTTAATGTCCATTCTTTCTATTATATTGGCTTAAAAGAGTCTCTTCTGCTTGTTGTTTTTCTGAAGTAATGGTTTCTTTGCCACAATTTGACTACAATTTTGAAGACCTGATTTGCTTTTTGCAGGAAATAAGGAGTTCATTTTTAAGGCCTTGTTCACACGGGTGTTAAATTTTTGGATAAAGGAAACGTGTTGCGTTTTGTAGTGGCGCTTGATTGACTTCTACACCGGCGTTTGTTTGTCTCTGTCTAACGTTAGCCTGCAGCCCAAATTGTAGTTTGTGTGTTAACCTGTGGAGGCAGTGTTTTGAACACCAAGAAAAAGCTGCATGCAACGTTTTTTTAATGCCAGACAAACGCACGTCACCAAAGCCAGTGTAAACACACTCATTGACTCCTAGAAAACACTCGCTGCTTGATCCACGCTCATCAGACGCTACAAACACAAGAAAAACGCTCCATTTTAACGCCCGTGTGAACAAGGCCTAAAAGCCAGTGTTTATTTAGCATTGGAGAGCTGCTGGATCTATCAGAAAGTAAGTGTTTCAATGGAGTCACTGACAGGCTGCTTAGCATCACCAGTATCATAAAGAATGCTCCCATTGGCAAACGAAGTCCAACACACATGAATTACATTTAAACTGAGACCATGGCCACAGGATGTCATGGGCAGAGGTGGAAGGTAATATTTACTTCATTACTGTACTTTATTAAGTACATGTTTCACATATCTGTATTTTACTTCACTATATCTTACAACAAATATATCTACTCCTACTTAACTACATTTCTGCATTGTGTTGCCTTACATAACCACAGTCATCAGTAGTATGTGAAGCGGGCCACCTGCTGACTATTATGCATAACTGCATGACTCGAGTATTTTTTGCAATGAAAATTGCGAGCTTATACAAGCGTTATACTTTTGATTTGTATGTTAATTTTACTTTTAAAATTAAAAAGTACTTTTGTACTGTTACAAAAAAACGTACTGTAAATAGATGACTTCTACTTTTACTTAAGTAATATTTGATTTAGTAATTTTCTACTTTTACTCAAGTACAGAATTGTGTACTTTGCCCCCGTCTGCATATAAGTAATATGACGGCTAAAAATTATTTTTCAGAAAAATTAACAGCTGTGCAGAAACAGTAGCATTCAAACAATATTATATGCTAATATAATTATTAGGGAATGGTAACTCGCACACATCTTAATAGCCCTCTCCTGATGGAGATTTCTGCAGAGTGTTACACTCTAAAAAATAAAACTGCTGTACTCAATTTTTTTGGTAAAACATTTTTACACTTAAAAATATTGAGTAAATATAAAAAAATATAAAAATCATGTAAAATATACTTCATGAGTTGAGTACAAGTCAGTAAAAAAATTAAGTAGACCTGAATAACTATATTTAGTACAATGATGTACAAAATTGAGTAAATGTAATGAAAATTAGAAGTTAATGAAAAGTAAAAATGAGTAAAATAATTGAGTAGATATAAATGAAATGGAAGGTAGAAGATACTGAAAATGATACTATTATTTAATAAACAAATGTGCTACATTTACTAAATATTTTAACTGAATGAAAGAAACAATACACACATTTTCATTGTAATTAAACATTTATTTGCCAAATTTGACAAGACATGAAGTCTAAACTCAACCTGGTTTACTTTGCAAATGACATGTAACAAGATCATAAACAAAGAGCTGAATTTATGTTATTAGTAAACAGTTTCAGAAACAATACTCCTGCCACAAGTATTATACAGTTAACACATGGAAAGTAGACTTTTGTATTAGAATCTAATGAGTCACATTTTACATCTGAAAGATTGCACACCTTCACACTTCAGTTTCCTGCAAACTGTGGGATCCATACAAATGTGTGTGCAGACCTTCTCAAATCTTAAAGAAGCAACGACAGTCTAAATGAAGACAGGACACAACAGTACCATGCTTCACTCGGTAATGATCGAAATTCCTTTTGATGATACGACAAATGTGCAGAGCTTACACCGTTATCCCATAAACTGGCACCTGAAAAAGGAACAATAGTATACAAGTAAGTACAAGTGTGACTGTTACTGTAAAGTCTACCAGACTGGTAAAATAGTACTCCCGTTAAAATACATACTTTTTGGACTAATAGTCTATTTCTATCTTTGATTCAATGGTTACACATTTAATACTTCTGTAACATTTAAAAAAGTTGACATTTACCTCCTGTTTTATCTCTATTCAACTTCTCTTCATTAGTGGTGTTGGTGCTGTGAAAGAGATATAGAAAATATATAACATGTTTCACACAAACACACAAAATCAATCAGTTTTAGTTTATTTTACTTACATATCAGAACATACATAACATTGTAAATATAAATATTTAAATTTCATATTACTTTCTCCCAATTCTAATTCTGAGAGAAATGTTGTATTTTCACTAAATCTTTATATTTCATAGCTTTAGTTATTAGTACAGTACTTAGCACTTTTATTTATAACATCTGCTGCTGCGTGCTCAGTGTTTAATCATGTTAAAAATACTCATATACAGTAACGTATAAAACAGTACCAGAGTCCGGACACTGCACCTCATTTCTGCTGTTTAAACCTGCTTTGTTCTGAGTTTCCTCCTTAAAGTGTCGGAGTGACCGAGCAGACTCGCGGTTCAGTGTGTGAGGTGGACCGGTGCTGTGTCGAAGTTGGTTCCCCCATCAGGATGCGTTTTTTTAGCCCCACCCCCGTGAAATCGGCACAGGGAACGCGCATTTAGGAGAAGGCTCGCCCGCGAAGGGTTATGCGCGGACCAGTGAAGTTCTACGGAGCGCGGTAAAGGCCAAACAGGACATTGTTAGCGTTTTTTAATCCCCTGACGAACTCTAGCCATCAGGATGTGTTTCCCTTGTTATCTTGGACATATTTATGATGAACCTCGGCTGAGTCACTTGTAGGCTATAAACATGTCAGTACATGCGTTGTATTGTTTATATTTAATCACTGGTATACACTACCCATGATTTGTTTATGCTATTAAAAAAAAAAATTCAGTATATATTTAATATAAAGAAATGGACCACTACGAGTGCTTATTTCTTTCATTTGCATTTTGCGTTTATTCATATAGATGTGACCTAGTGAATTGACATCACGCGGATAAAATCCTTATTATCTCGCATAATAATAATAACTAGAGAGGTACATTTCCTGAAGAAAATGTGAGTGGTGCTTGCCGTGGCGAAACTCTGGCCCTCCATATCCCTACGACAATGGGATCTTGATAGCAACATGCTAATATAGCTAGCATCAAGCTAGCACCATGCTAATCAGCTAAACATCGTGCTAATTACACTAGCATGATGCTAGGAACATTCTATACATGTTATTAGCGAAAAGTTAGCATAATGCTAGCGACATGCTAATAGCGTTAGCATCATGCTAGCGATGTGCTGATGAAATTAGCATAACGCTAGCAAGATGCTAATTTTGTTAGCATCATGCTAGCAAAATGCTAATCGCGTTAGCATCATGCTAACAGCATGCTAATGAGGGTGCTAGGGGGCGTGGCTTATGAGCATGATGATAAATGCAAAAGAGTGTCTCTATGACAGTCGGTTCCACAGTTAAATCAATTTTAAGTCTGTGGGTGGTTAATTGCCCCCTGCGGGGGCAATTAACCACCCACCCCTTAGAAAAGTCACACCACCCTGTTCCCGAAGATGGGCCGCACGGTTTGACACCTCACTCATGGGACTCAGTCAAAGTTGGTCTCAATGTTAAGTCTGTGGGTGGTTAATTGCCCCCTGCGGGGGCAATTAACCACCCACCCCTTCAAACAGTCAAAGCAGCCTACTCCCGAATAAGCCGCACGGTTTGACACCTCATTCATGGGTCTACGACGAACGGTGCAAGACTCAGTCAAAGTTGTTCTCAGTGTTAAGTTTGTGGGTGGTTAATTGCCCCCTGCGGGGGCAATTAACCACCCACCCCTCAGAAAAGTCACAGCACCCTGTTCCCGAAAATGGGCCGCACAGTTTGACACCTCACTCATGGTACTCGGTCAAAGTTGGTCTCAATGTTAAGTCTGTGGGTGGTTAATTGCCCCCTGCGGGGGCAATTAACCACCCACCCCTTCAAACAGTCAGAGCACCCTACTCCTGAATAAGCTGCACGGTTTGACACCTCATTCATGGGTCTATGACGAACGGTGCAGGACTCAGTCAAAGTTGTTGTCAGTGTTAAGTCTGTGGGCGGTTAATTGCCCCCTGCGGGGGCAATTAACCACCCACCCCTCAGAAAAGTCACAGCACCCTGTTCCCGAAAAAAGGGCCGCACAGTTTGACACCTCACTCATGGTACTCGGTCAAAGTTGGTCTCAGTGTTAAGTCTGTGGGTGGTTAATTGCCCCCTGCGGGGGCAATTAACCACCCACCCCTTCAAACAGTCAAAGCACCCTACTCCCGAATAAGCCGCACGGGTTGACACCTCATTCATGGGTCTACGACGAACGGTGCGGCACTAGTAATTTTTTTAAATTCCCATTATAAGTCAATGGGCAAAGTCACCAAATTCCCCATTCAAATTCTATGGGGCAACTTTGGGGACCTCTCTTGCCCCGGGGGTCGAACTTATCCCCCTGTGCCGGGTATCTTCTGACACAGGCTGCAAACCTCTTCAAATGTGTTAAATCTGACGTCTCTACAAAATTCACTCTCTGCGCTACAATCCGTCAAAGTTGGCCTCAATGTTAAGTCTATGGGACTTTTCGGGGCGGTTAATTGCCCCCTGCGGGGGCAATTAACCACCCACCCCTTAGAAAAGTCATAGCACCCCATTCCCGTATAGGCCGCACGATTTGACACCTCATTCATGGGTCTACGACAAACGGTGCAGGACTAGTTACGCGCCGAACTTTCATACGGAAGAAGAAGAATAAGATAAAGAACTAGAGAGGTACATTTCCTGAAGAAAATGTGAGTGGTGCTTGCCGTGGCGAAACTCTGGCCCTCCATATCTCCACGACAATGGGATCTTGATAGCAACATGCTAATATAGCTAGCATCAAGCTAGCAGCATGCTAATCAGCTAAACATCGTGCTAATTACACTAGCATGATGCTAGGAACATTCTATACATGTTATTAGCGAAAAGTTAGCATAATGCTAGCGACATGCTAATAGCGTTAGCATCATGCTAGCGATGTGCTGATGAAATTAGCATAACGCTAGGAAGATGCTAATTTTGTTAGCATCATGCTAGCAAAATGCTAATCGTGTTAGCATCATGCTAACAGCATGCTAATGAGGGTGCTAGGGGGCGTGGCTTATGAGCATGATGATAAATGCAAAAGAAAGTCTCTACGACAGTCGGTTCCACAGTTAAGTCAATCTTAAGTCTGTAGGTGGTTAATTGCCCCCTGCGGGGGCAATTAACCACCCACCCCTTAGAAAAGTCACAGCACCCCGTTCCCGAAGATGGGCCGCACGGTTTGACACCTCACTCATGGGACTCAGTCAAAGTTGGTCTCAATGTTAAGTCTGTGGGTGGTTAATTGCCCCCTGCGGGGGCAATTAACCACCCACCCCTTCAAACAGTCAGAGCACCCTACTCCTGAATAAGCCGCACGGTTTGACACCTCATTCATGGGTCTACGACGAACGGTGCAAGACTCAGTCAAAGTTGTTCTCAGTGTTAAGTCTGTGAGTGGTTAATTGCCCCCTGCGGGGGCAATTAACCACCCACCCCTCAGAAAAGTCACACCACCCTGTTCCCGAAAATGGGCCGCACAGTTTGACACCTCACTCATGGTACTCGGTCAAAGTTGGTCTCAATGTTAAGTCTGTGGGTGGTTAATTGCCCCCTGCGGGGGCAATTAACCACCCACCCCTTCGAACAGTCAGAGCACCCTACTCCCGAATAAGCCGCACGGTTTGACACCTCATTCATGGGTCTACGACGAACGGTGCGGGACTCAGTCAAAGTTGTTCTCAGTGTTAAGTCTGTGAGTGGTTAATTGCCCCCTGCGGGGGCAATTAACCACCCACCCCTTTAAACAGTCAGAGCACCCTACTCCTGAATAAGCCGCACGGGCTGACACCTCATTCATGGGTCTACGACGAACGGTGCGGCACTAGTAATTTTTTTAAATTCCCATTATAAGTCAATGGGCAAAGTCGCCAAAATCCCCATTCAAATTCTATGGGGCAACTTTGGGGACCTCTCTTGCCCCGGGGGTCGAACGTATCCCCCTGTGCGGGGTATCTTCTGACACAGGCTGCAAACCTCTTCAAATGTGGTAAATTTGACGTCTCTACAAAATTCACTCTCTGCGCTACAATCCGTCAAAGTTGGTCTCAATGTTAAGTCAATGGGATTTTTAGGGCGGTTAATTGCCCCCTGCGGGGGCAATTAACCGCCCACCCCTTAGAAAAGTCATAGCACGCCATTCCCGTATAGGCCGCACGATTTGACACCTCACTCAGGGGTCTACGACAAACGGTGCGGGACTAGTTACGCGCCGAACTTTTGTACGGAAGAAGAATAAAAATTATAATAAAAAAAAAAAAAATAATAAGCCTGCAAGATAACAATAGTGATGCTTTGCAAGCACCACTAATAATAAGTTTGCAAGAGAATAGTAGTGATGCTTTGCAAGCACCACTAATAATAATTATTAGTAGTAGTAGTAGTAGTATTTATAATAATAATTTATATATAATAATTATTATTATTAATATTATTATTAATAATGTCTTGAAACTGTATCTGACGGGTCTCTATTTTGGCATTATGGTTTTGCTGAAAAGGCATATTTGATATGAAATATCGGACAAAATACTGACATGTTTACAGCCTACAAGTGACTCAGCCGAGGTTCATCATTCTAAATATGTCCAAGATAACAAGGGAAACACATCCTAATGGCTAGAGTTCGTCAGGGGATTAAAAAACGCTAACAATGTCCTTTTTGGCCTTTACCGCGCTCCGTAGAACTTCACTGGTCCGCGCATAACCCTTCGCGGGCGAGCCTTCTCCTAAATGCGCGTTCCCTGTGCCGATTTCACGGGGGTGGGGCTAAAAAAAAAAGGCATCCTGATGGGGGAACCAACTTCGACACAGCACCGGTACACACGCGGTAATTATTTGAACATGTTAGTTTTATATCCTCACAAAATCACCTCATTTGGCGGGAGAAATTCAAATATTGCGGCACAACCGCCGCCGTTTACACCGAGAAACCCCGGACATGCACGCGCTGCTGCTCGGTGTTAAATCTCTCCTTTTACGCCAGAGTTAAAGTGCCTGTATTAAACGCGCTTTAGCTGAGCAGTTTGGTGGTCGGAACAAACAAGCTAAATCACACTGAACCCCAGGACTGGCCTGTTGCTAGCTATCATTAGCTCTGGAGCTCGGCTGTGACAGGATTCAGAACAGTAACTCACACCCTGTAAAGTTGTGTGTGCAGGCAGACAGAGTCATTATTACAGTAACTTGTGTTAGCTGTTTACTCACCAGGATTTGTAAGGAGTGTTCCAGAATGTTCCAGGTGCTTGTTCTTACATCCTCACAGTCTTCTTGTCTCTGATGTTACACCAGACTTCCCATGAGTACTTGCACAGGGGAATTTACTCAATTATTTAAGTTTTTGTTGTTAAAAATAAAGAATATTGAGTTGGAATAATTTATAATTGTAGTTCTTGAAACTAATCAGTACAATTACTCCATTACCAGATATTTTGATTGAAATGTATCAAAAAATATTAAGTGCATGTTAAAAATATAATTCAGTTAGTCAAATACTGATTTTTACTAGTGAAGTAAACTTAAATTATAGTGTAAATTTAAGACAAAATGAATAATTGTTTTTTTAGGCATTTATTTTGATTTGTCTAACTCAAACAATCATGTATGTGACTTTTAGAGATTTTATTAAGGTAACATAACTTTTTTATAACTGTGAAATTTACAAGGCCACAGAATCATTTTTTAGAGTGTAGTGCTTTGAGTTTTAAGACTTTTAAAGAAAAGAACAGCAAAAGACTATCAAACGATTGGGGTGTGTTGAGCTTAATGGTTTTTAATCTACTTGAAGAAAAGAAGATTATAGGAGCCTTACCAGAGAGTGAGAACCTGAATCTCTGGGGCAAAATTGAAGAAAAAATTTGTCTTAATGAAACAACAACGGCAACAAAGACTGTGCTGCAAAACGAATCTAAGAAAAGACAAATAAGAATAATATGGGAGACAAAAGCAGCAGCTACGAGCAAAGGCCAGGGGTAGCTCAGTGGTTAGGGCATTGGACTACAGTTCGGAAGATCCCAGGTTCAAACCCCACAACCACCAAGTTGCCACTGTTGGGCCCTTGAGCAAGGCCCTTAACCCTCAACTGCTCAGATGTGTAATGAGATAAAAATGTAAGTCGCTCTGGATAAGAGCGTCTGCCAAATGCCCAAATGAAATGGTTTTACCGCGTGAGCTGGGGTTTGACCCGCGAGAACGAGTCAGAGGGGCTGGTGATCGTGGAACGCTTTAACACAGAGTGTGGTGTTTTTCACACAAATCTGAGCATTCTGATCCAGACGTCGACCAGAATGCTCAGATTTGTGTAAAAACACCACACTAAGTTTTCGGAGAGCGAATCACAGGACTTCCACAAGAGTCGTGATTGGAGGGATCAGCTCGTGACGAAATGCGCTCTCTTCTAGCCCCGCCTCCTCTTCAGGCGGTTAGTTTAAATCCCTCTAGTTCACAGCTTCGACACATCTGTCACGTTATCCGAATTTATGTTATCGGCGTCATGGCAAGCAACTCGTCACAAGCCTCGGTGCCTTCAACAGTGTCTGAAAGTCAGCTGTGTGAATCGAAGGGCTGCGAGTGCGCGATGGTTGGCTTTCTAGTTTTCTTCTGCACACGGTAAAAGTTGTGGTGACAAAGCTGTTGTTTATAGTCTTGTATCGCTACCGAGAGGAAACCTGCTATGATTGTATCATAGAGCATCCTAGTCAGAAACATCACGTGTGTCTGTGGGGTTTTACGGACAAATTTTTCCAAGATAACTTTGAAGAAGTTCGGAAAAGACTATGGACTAATTGGTTTATTCCGTCCATTTTGCGCTTTCTGGAAGCGAACAGTGTGTCTCCACCGGACGAGGCTAAACTGCCTGGTGTGACCAAGACCTTTGTACACGAGTTGAGATCCATTGTAACTGTCTAAGAAAATGGAGCTCGTATACATGCGAGTATCTGTTGATCCGCGAAATGCAGAGACTGCTGGTTAAAGTTATCGAAAACAGAGTCGACGACACTTTAAAGTTTAAATTCATTTTTAAGTGTGTACCTGATGAGGTAAAGAGATTCAAAGAGATTCTGTGTATTATTAAATCTGTAACCGGTTCTACTGTACATACAGTACTGCGACCTTTTGTAAGATTATTGATGTTTTGAGTAAAAAAAAAATAAATGAACATGCATTATATGCACTTTATGCATTGTTTGTTGATATAACAGGTTTTTTTTATAAAAAAAACAAAAAACAATCATTCTGTAAACATTGTTAACGATTTGCGGAAAATTCATTGTTTTAAACAGAAATGGAAATGTATTCCTTACACTTTTTTCATACATTTAAAAGTAATCAAATGCTGTTAATATTACTACGTAATTATTTCTTTTTTTTTTCTTGTATGATGTTTTATGGGAAAAAAATGATGAAATAAAAGATGTTAATTTATATAGAAATGGCAATTTATTCCTTACACAAGCTTTGAAAGTGATCAAACGCTAATAGTATTACTATGTGATTGTTTCTTTTTTTTTTTTCTTGTATGATGATTTAAAAAAAAAAACTGTTAAAATAAAAATGAGCCTAAACAAAATAATGATTTTTTTTTTCAGCCCTTAACATTAAGTCTCATGTAAACAAGCACGCTAAATGTAAACACACTTCCTAAAGGAGGGACAAGCCTAAAAGGGTCATAAAACAGACACTTTCTAAATGTGCACTTTACAGTGACAAAGACTCTTGGGTCATAAAACACTTCTTTGCGTTAAGCCTAACAGATCATAAAACTCTCACACACCTTAAACGACAAGAGTATTGTGAGATACATCACAAACACAGAGAGTGAGTCTTTACAATAAACATTAATTCAGATCAAGAATGAAGTTATTCTGATATATAAAATAATAAATTAAATAAATTAAATAAAAAAAAGTCAGAAGATCGGGTTAGAGATGTCTCGAAATAGGTTAATGGAAAAAATCTATTTCGATCCTTCACACTCCGCTGGTTTCGGTGGGGTGCAGAGGCTGCATAAGGCCTTACAAAACGAATCCGAACAGAAAATAAATCTCAAGAGGGTTAAGGATTTTCTATCCGAAAAAAGACGGATACACACTATATAAACCTGCCAGATTGCGATTTCCTCGAAATAGAGTTTTTACCTCGGGACCTCTCAACCAGTTTCAATCAGATCTCTGCGGTATGCAAAAATTGGCGTCATACAATGATGGATTCAAATATTTACTGACGGTAATAAATGATTTTTCAAAGAAAGCATATGTAAGAGCTATAAAGGAAAAAATCAGCTACAGAAGTAACCAGCGCCTTTGCATCGATTTGAAAAGACAGTGGGGTTCCTCATTTTTTAAATTGACAGTGAAAAAAACAAAAAAACAGTGAATTCTACAATAAAACAGTCAAAAAACAGTGAATTCTACAATAAAACTTTTCAAACCCCAATGAGGAAAAAATATCACGCTTTTCAGCACAAAAGTCTGCGTGGTTGAAAGGTATAATCGGACGTTAATATCTATTTAATAATTTACCTTTAAAAACACTTTTAGATACATTGACGTGTTGCAAGATTTTATCAAAGGCTATAATAACACCTACCAGTCCAGTATAAAAATGACCCCTATGCAAGTGTCTTCCGAAAACACTCCAAGTTTTTCAAAACCTCTACAGTACATTCCCTTCATGGCACAAGAAAAATTTTAATTAATTAATCCTCATTACATACCAGTGGCAAAGAATCATACTGAGAACATACATGTGAAGATTAAATCTGATCAGAATAAACAGGTAGTCTTCACCTACGGTAAGAGGATACTCATGCTCCAATTCGATTTTTGAAATAAACTCTAAACGAAACTTCCTACTCGACTTTTATTATTATATTATATATATATTATTCTGACAGATAAAAAAAAAATTACCAATCATCAGCTGAAAAATCTTCTCCGTCATCTAGTGGAAAATTTTACCCGTCGAGCTGTCACCACAAGTGATTTAATGTTCCGCCACGCATGGCTGTTAGGCATGGTGGATAAGGGATTTCCGCGAGGTCTTTGTTTTATTTAGAAATGGCACTGCTGATCAGCTGCGCTACAAATGGTAGAGCTGTGCTAAGTAAAGGTAGGAGAAACACGCCTGTTTGAAGAATTTTTTTTTTCTTGGATACAGGTATCTTTTTGGCAGCGATCAGTCTAATGTGCTTCTTCTGTCGCCGGAGTTTCTTATACTGTATAAAAATATGCCTCTGGGAGGGTAAACCTTGGGCTCTTATTAAACCGGAATAATCTCGAGGGTTTTCAAAATCCTTGAAAATTATTTCAGGATGACCTACCGGATACGGGAATGTGTAATTCACATAAAGGTAGAGTGATGTCACGTATACATACCTCACGCTTTCAGTGGGGCCTTAACGTGTAACGCAATCTTACAGGACAGGTCCGGCCACCGTACAACGCATTGCGGGTGGAGAGCGGTTGAGCGGGATTAAAGATTTTAGGAAAACTCTGCAAACCCTGATGGGTCTGTTTAATCTCTTCCCATGTATGCTCTCTTATAGCTACAACTTTCATCCCGTGCATATGTTGTAAGCGCCTCCGTTTCTCCTCACTTTCCTCATTCATGCATTCATACGTATTATCCGTTAAAGGAGAGAAGTATTGTGTACAAACATGATAAAAATCTCCCTGGAACTCATACAGTGTTTTCACCCCGTTCACCACGGCATAGCCATCTACAAAATACCGACCTCAACTGCTTTTTGCCTCTGTTAAGCATGTTAAATAAAGATGTTTTCGCTGAACATGAGCCATTCTAGTCATTGAATTCTAGCGTCCGAATATTTTCTACACTGTTTCCTATAATCATCGGGCGCTGCGCTGGTATAGCAATGTGTGTATATATATATATATAAGGGCTGTAACGGTATTAAAACTTCACGGTACGGTATTTATTAAATCATTTACAGGAAAAACAAAACTAATGAAGAGACTCAAAAAGTGTGAGAAGTGTTTATTAAACAGTATACATAAACACTGAATATATCAATGACATACAAATTAGCCATCTATCTGTATACTTTGAAACAGAAACTTGAACTTTTCAATTTTAACAACAAAAAATTATTGAACCATGTAAAAAAAAAAAAAAAGTTTTAATTTACCCACTGCGCATTGTGACGTCGTAGTGACGTCTTTTCCATGTAATTTTTGGATGTCCAATTTCCGTCCATTGATGGGGTTCTTATGTAAGATAGGAATAAGGTGGATAGGCTAGGCTACCATGATTTTTTATATAAAATATAATTTATATATATTTATTATTTATATATATATATATTTCTAAATATATATATATATATATATATATATATATATATATAATACTGCAGTGTTACACCGTTGGAAGGATCTTGGAGAACGAGTGAACTTAATTACTGCCCAATGCAAATGGCCGGGAGTATTTTTATTTACACACAGCACTGTACCTACTGGACCCACACCCAATTTCAGCCTTAGCATGAACTTGAGCAGACTTACAGGTCTCACTCACACACACACACACACACTAATACACTAGCCCAAACGAACTTCCCCAATCATATTGATAGGCTCTATTTTGTAAAACCTTACTGCCACTGCCATAGACGTCCAAATGATGTCCAAAAAAAAAAAAAAAATTAGGTCAAATGTTGAACGTCAAAATGACGTCCAACTTGGGTCATGGTTGTACGTCCAAATAGTGGACCTAGTTTGGACGTCGAATAAATGTCCAGAATTGGTCATGGACCCACGGACCCAATATAGACCCGATCTGCACGTCTATCCGACGTCCAATGTTAATTTTTTAAAAATCATATACAACATGTATTTTTATATAGATTCGTTTGGTGGAATATGTAAATCATCAATAATATTTGATGGGGATTATGTAGGGGGGGGGGGGGGCATTTTAGTGCATAACAAGGATGTTTCGCTGTCCTTGTCCGATGTGAACATGCAACTTGGTGATGATACTTTTAAAAACATAGATTTAGCCAAAAAAAAAAAAAGAATCACAGACGTTTGTGTAGTGCTCAATATATGGTCAAATTGACAGCAAAACTTGCCGAATGCAAATTTTGGACTTAGAACAGCCATATAGCCTTTTATTAGAGGCTATAAACGTCCACGTTTTGGGCAAAAAATGACATACAGCCATAAAATTTTCATTCCGAAGCTGACGCGTTGTGGCAAGCCAATCACATCCTTTTTTTCTGTCACATGATCAGTGAAATGAAGATACTTCCTGTAAATCTTAAAAAGGCAAACTTCAGACACAAAATATGTTTCAGCTGGGAAAAAGAAAAGTTACGTAAATGTTATGTTTTTTTCAGACTACGTATATTATCCTTGCTGTGTTCAGTCACAGGTCACATCGTGGGAAAACCTTTCTTTTGGTCAGCCTCCTCCTGCAGGCGGGGTAACGTTCTCGCCAGTAGGGGCTTTTATGTAAATACGGATAAGGAATGTCTGCTTGACTTTAGACGTGTCTCATAACAGCAGCGTGCTCTTGTTATAACGTAAGACTGATTTCTTTCCCCCCAGACTTATGCCAGTATTGGAGAAATAACGGCTTTAGGATACGAGAGTTTGTTATACGCTGACGGTACGTTATCAGAAATGAAGAACAGTCATCTAAACATGGATCGCTTTAATCCAACAGATGGATGTAAGAAGATTAAACGGAAGGTTCGGGATTCTGTTAAACATGAGGAAAAGAGTTCAGATGACTTTAAAAAAAGCGATGAAACAGTGGGAGCTTTGCTGGGAGAGGATTATGGAAAAGCACGTGAAAAAAAGTTACCGCATTTTTATGCAGCTGGAGAATACGTACGCCAACCGGACATTTTAAGTACTGCTCTTGATATGAAAATGTACACTTTGCAATCTGTGACTAAGGATGAAACGGAAACCCCACTATGGCCGATTTCCGAGACACCAGTTAAAGACAGAAACGACACAGCATCTATGCAAGTTTCAGTTTTTGAAAATCAGCAAACGTTTCCAACAAATCTTTCTCCACAGTCGCGTATTCTGTTATGCAAACGCTCTGAAAGATCGATCTGCTCAACCCCCCGGGGTTTATACCTTCATAACAGTGTTGAACCAACCGATTCACTAAGGAAACGATCAGAAGAGAAGTCTGCTGGCGTAGTAACCGAAATCAAAGCAATTCAACAGACAAGAAGACTCCTGGCAAATGCCAGAGAGAGGACCAGGGTGCATACGATCAGTGCAGCATTTGAGGCTCTGCGCAAGCAGGTATCCTTATTTTATTTACTAGTTTTATTGGTTTGCACCTCCCTTCCAAGCAGTTTTTTTTAATCGTAGATCAGCAAGTCACTTTGCACATTCAGGTAAGCCATTATAAGCGTGTTGAAAGACTGCAATTAATATATCATGTCTTTTGGGAGGTCCTTTGGGGGACCCTTAAAGTTTTGATGTAGAATCCTACAGTAGTTCTATTTTGTTATAAGTCCAAGAAGAACAGTTTAAAATGCTTAGAATGCTTAACTCCCTAAGAAACCCATAAAGAATAAATTACAAACTATTTTGAGTGATTATTCTTACACATCATACAAAAATGAAAATCCTACCACAGGATGTTTGCTACTTTAGGCCAGACATTCTTAACCAGTGGGCCACAGAGTAGTACTTTCAAATCATTAGGTAAAACCTATTTTTGTTTATTTTTTACATCTACATGTGCTCAAATATTCACATATATAATAAAAACAGGTCAAATTAAAAGACACAGTTTCAGTGACCAATTGTATTTGATTATCTCCATGTCAATGACATATTAGGGGAAAGACAATCGTGCATAGTCACTTCTAGCTAGGTTGCCAACATTCTGTTGAATGCAGTGACACAAAAGGGATTGATTTTTTTATTTATTTTAAAAGTGATGTAATGGAGACAATGAGGATGGAGAATGAGAGATTGCATCAGTAAAGGTTAAAAAACGTCAAAAAATTGTGACCTTGTTTACATGAAATTTAAATTTATAATAGCAGGCTGTTATGGTGAGCCAAAAACAACAATGCGATGAATGTGATGAAAGCCTGCCTCTCAAACCATGAAAACTCTAGAGACACTTTAATACAAAGCACCTGCATTGTGTTAGGAAGTTAAAATAATATATCTTACAGAAAGGGCAAAACAGAAACCCAAATAACGGCTCTGTCAAAAGATACTTAAAAAGCTAGGTATACAGAATACACTTAAAATACACCTAAAATAAAAAGGAATTTAGTGGGTTTGGTCTGTATGAATTTTAAAGACCAATTTATGTCTCTGTATCAGGTCTCTGTAGAAGGTCTTACATAGCACCCTACCCTATGGTGTAGCCTGATGTGTACCTCCTAAAAAACGTAACTACATGCTACTCCGAAGCGTGAAATCAACGTGAAGAAAACACACTACAAGCGGTTTCCTTGCGTTCGTTGGGTTTTGAACTCCAAGAAAAAGCTGCATGCCACGTTTTTTTGATGCCGTATAAACGCGCAGCCGGACAAACGCACGTCACCAAAGCCTGTGTGAACACTCTTATAACTCCTATGTGTAGAAAACACTCGCCGCTTGATCCGCGCTCAGCGGACGCTACGAATGCAAGAAAAACGCTCGATTTTAACGCCCGTGTGAACAAGGCCTTAAATGCATTTTGATTATAACTTGCCTGTGTGAAAATGTAGTGAATAGATAAAAAAGTTTCAGGAAATGCTGCTAAGGGTGATATCTGTCCATATTACAGCTTCTGTGTATGTCCTGCTTCATTATCTTGGTAACCTGAATCTAACCGTTTTGCTTCTGAGCGAAAAAACTGAAAAATCATGCCCTATCGTTTTACATTTTCTTTGCCAATCATGAGAACGGTTAGGGCAGTTAATGATACAGCAAGTTCTCACAATTTTATTGTGTTTTATAGGGCTATAGCTATTGAATATTTTAGTAATCGAGTTTTATACCAAAAATATAATCGAGTAATCGGATAAAATGTAATTTTGCCTAATTAAATAGCAATGTAAAATATAAATGTAAAACAAAGATTAATTGTCTTTTTTTTTTTTTTAGAAAATGCATATAGCATTTTATCAAAAATAAACATTGGCATTATTCACAATACAAGGAATAGCTTAAAGTTTACTGAGATGATAAGTGCATTACAGTGCCATACATTCTTATTTTAAAGCCTTTTCTCAGATGCAAAAACAAAAAAAAGATATTTCAAATGACTCTCTTATTTGGCTCACTGACGTAAGCGCTGCTTCTTTGTCTGTGTTAACTAACGGTAGTAATGGGAGGTTTGAATCATTTTAGTGACCCGGTTCTTTAAATCTCGTTCATCAAAATAAACAAATCTTTTTTTGAGTCATTTGGTTCATTTCGTTCTTTTGATAAGAAATAAAATGTTGAATTGTCAATAAAAATACCCCAATATATCTACATACACAAATTTTGGCTATAGTTCCAGTAATGAAAATATTACAATGCAGCTAAGGACATATTATATTAAACAGAATGTGAAGCAGAGAGGGGGTGCTTCTTACACACACACACACACACACACACTAAAGCCGAGAGAGTATGTGACCCGTCACGGTGGTAAATCGGGTGCGCACACAGAAGAGAAGGGGGGAAAATGGATTTTTAGCCTCTGATGAAACTTTCTTTTGCTTTACACGTGCGCACACGTGTGTTATAAGAGACTGTACACGCACTTACAAACACAAAATAAAATGTTTTAAACTTCTGTCTGTTGTTACAAACATTTGCAGATGATTTCCCAGAGAACCCACAACATGAAAACCTTTGGATTTTAGAACTTTTATCTGTGTGTCCTCCTACAGAAGGACTGATTGAACTATCAGCAGGCAGAAGTCCGAAACTTCAGCTTTCACAATTGACCTTGGTTCATTCTGGATACTGGCTGACAGTCAGTATTCCTCTCTTTCAATGAAGGCAATCAAATTTCTGTTCCATTCAGAATCAGGATTTTTTTACTTTTTGTCTTTCGGCTGCTCCCATCAAGGGGTCACCACAGTGGACCAATCTGCACAAAACTTTGCACAACCCTTTCTTTTTATCTGGGCTTTGCATCCAGTGGCTGTGGTTTTGGTGAGAATTGATTCCAGGCCCTCCACATGGCAGGTGAGAAACCTGCCACTGAGCTACCAATGACCATTTCAGAATTTTCCACAGAGATTTTCACAAACGGCAAGAAACAAATTTAAAGAATTATTAACTGGTCATTTACATTTTAACAAACCAATCATGATTTGACCTCATAATTTCCAGCAGGATGCAATTTTCTGTTGTAAATATAAAGTAGGCAATTCAGGAAGAAATTGTGAAATTGGGGTGCAGTGGTTCATTTTATGGCCAGATGCTGGTATTGGCTCATTTCAAGCATATATCATTACAAAGATAATAGTTTGTATTCTGCCTGTGGTTCCTGATACTATGTAGCTGTGCTTCCATCAGTAAGTAATTCCCTGCGAAGTAGACTGCACAGGATATTTATTATTATTATTATTTTTTTTTACAACAGATCTTTCATGATGAATCTGTGTATAAGTAAATATTCTTTTATGAACATGAAGTGCCTCGGGCTTTTGATAATAATCATCATGTTTTTGCTGTTTGTGTCTAGCATTAAATAGTTGATGAAATCCATTATTTGACCCCGGCTGGAAATAATAGCTGGAATGTGATTGTAAATTTATGACTGAAATAAAGCTGTTTGTCGGCGTGCAGAAACCCGCGGCTCAAACTTTCACTTCACAAAAGGCAGCGTTTTAATTAAAAGGCTGATAAAGTCGTGTTGTACAGTATATACAACGTGACAGTGTGCTCAGTTACTGTAATTCCACCTCTCACCTTTCATGTAGGTCTGCTCGGTCTTGTTAATTAATTTTAAATCCCTCAATTCTGTAAATTCCCCCATCAGCGAAACCGGTTTGATAACTTTACACCTATTGTGAATAAAAGGTTAGAGGGATTACAGTAACTAGGGGTTTTGTGGGAGAGCAAGAATTGTCAGAAGATTCTGCGGAATCTCTTCTCACCTTTAATTCACGATAGGTGTGAAATTATCAAACTGTGTGCGCTGTTGCAAATACAGGGGGATTTAGATGAATTAAGAAACCAGAGGACGTCTCTGCCTAAAATAGATTTTTAAAAAATTAAAATGATTAATGATAGCAATTAAATCAGACTCAATTGTTGGATTTGATACTTTTCTTTTTATTTACTATATGGAAGTTGTATTAGGCTTTCTCTATATTATCTATCTATCTATCTATCTATCTGTCTATCTATACTGAACAAAAATATAAACGCAACACTTTTGTTTTTGATCCCATTTTTAATGAGAGGAACTCAAAGATCTGAAACATTTTCTACATAAACAAAATAACCATATCTCTCAAATATTGTTCACAAATCTGTCAAAATCCGTTACGATGAAGAACTGGAGTCAAGTCGAGACCCCAATGAGGACGACGAGCATGCAGATGAGCTTCCCTGAGACTGTTTCTGACAGTTTGTGCAGAAATTCTTTGGTTATGCAATCCGATTGTTTTAGCAGCTATCCGAGTGGCTGGTCTCAGACGATTATGGAGGTGAACCTGCTGGATGTGAAGGTCCTGGGCTGGTGTGGTTACACGTGGTCTGCGGTTGTGAGGCCGGTTGGATGTACTGCCAAATCCTCTGAAACACCTTTGGAGACGGCTTATGGTAGAGAAATGAACATTCAATTGACGAGCAACAGCTCTGGTGGACATTCCTGCTGTCAGCATGCCAATTGCACGCTCCCTTAAAACTTGCGACATCTGTGGCATTGTGCTGTGTGATTCAACTGAACCTTTCAAAGTGGCCTTTTACAGGTGGCCAGTCTAAGGCACACCTGTGCAATAATCATGCTGTCTAATCAGCATCTTGATATGGCACACCTGTGGGGTGGGATGGATTATCTCGACAAAGGAGAAGTGCTCACTATCACAGATTTTGACAGATTTGTGAACAATATTTGAAAGATATGGTTATTTTGTGTATGTAGAAAATGTTTCAGATCTTTGAGTTCATCTCATAAAAAATGGGATCAAAAACAAAAGTATTGTGTTTATATTTTTGTTCAGTGTATATATATATATATATATACTCTTATTATGACTTAAACAAATTGGCTCACATCGGAGCGCGCTGGCGTGTTGGAAAAGCCAGCGTTTATCTAGCGAGTACTCTATATATTTGTGTTTGTTGTATTTCTGGGGGTGGGGGTTATACTGTATCTGCATTTTTATCAATAAATCACACGCGTTTATCATTCTTTTGATCTGCGAGTTTATACACGCCGATGAATGAATTTTTGATAAATTTTAAAGCATCTTTTTTTAGCCCTAAATATTCATTTTTATTAATGACCAGGTCTATTACAAAGTTAAGACCTGTTGTTCAGTTGTTTACTGCACGGTGTATCTGCACAGAGAAATTGTGTGTGTGGGTGTGTGTGCACGGAGAGTTTGTGTGTGTATTTGTGACGGTATCTTCTCCTTCAAACGTGCTTCCAACCAACCAACCCTGGCCTCCAAACTCAGAAGGCTACGTGTCATAGCCGATAACTGCTCCTTTGATCTGCTGGTTACCGCGGATTGCAGACTTTTAATCAGTGTAAAGTAGCCTGTACAAGCCAATCCCTGCCCGCAAAAATAGTGTGAATGTCTGCAATGTTAAGAATTTAACTAAACATATATAATAAAATTATTATGTATAATAAAAATGGTAATATGAATGACAATTAAATATTACAAAATGTGCAAGTTAAATTGGATTTGAATTAAAATGCCACATATTTGTGTTTTTAAATTTTTTATTATATTTATTGAGGTAATTTTTTTTTATTTTCAGACATACAAAAATAACACAATCACAAAACACACCTACACTAGTGTAAAGAATTTTACAATACAAATATTAATATATAATCACCTAGGTACTTAAAGCAAGAGTGACAGGGGAAGTGAAAATGTAAAAAACAAAAAGCAACAAACAAATAAATTTGCAAGTATCAGCACTATCGGTAGTATTAACAAGACATTAAGATCGAAAACAAACAAAAAGAAATGGTCTATTAACACCGACACTACGATTACAAGGTTTCAAGTAGTTTCGCAATAATCGGAAATTTTAAACAGGTGTTTGAAAAGAGGCCTCCAAGAAACTTCAAATAGATCTATATTTCCAGACATACTGTATCTAAGCCTCTCTACATGAAGGGTGGATGAAAGTTCAGACAACCAAATCTTGAATAGTGGCCTTGACATATTCTTCCACATGCAAAGAATAGATTTTTTTGCGATCATCAAACCATACTGTATAGGCACTCGGAAAGCGTTGTTATGATGCTGCAAGGAGACTGACCAGCCAAAAAGAGCAATTCCAGGGTCTAAGGGAAGTTCACAATCATAAACTTTTAAAAGAAATTAAAAAACTTCTGACCAGAATTCATTTTACGGCATGCCCAAAAAAGATGACCAAGCAAACCCTCAGCAGATTCACTCTTATTGCAGAGAGAGTAAATAGTGGGATAAAAAGTGTGAAGTTTAACCCTAAAGTAGTGCGATCTATGTAACACCTTGTACTAAATAAGTTGGTGCCTAGCATTAATAGAGCAGGTGTATATATTTTTAAGACACTTTTCCCAGTCATCCTCACAAACATGAATATCTAGTTCCTTTTTCCAATTGTTTTTCAGATGATTAGTAGAGACGTCTAACTGACTTGTAAAAAATCTACACATTTTGTGACTAACTTTGGGTTATTGGGAACGCAAGTAAGTAGTTTGTGTAATTCATTATCAGCTGGCAGAGTTTCGAAGTTCGGCATAGTGGAACAAACATAATTTATAATTTGTAGGTATCTAAAGTAATGCGAAGCAGTGTTGGGAACTTTTTCAGAGACCAGGAGACGTTGGGATGTCATTCAAGCAGAAGTTACTCTTTATTGAGAACTCGCCGAGCGTCGCTGTAGTCATCCAAGTCTGACCAAAAAAACTTAGCTCTGGAGAGTTTATACTTTACAAGAGGGAGGGATACAAAGAGGTGGAGACAATCTAAACAAAGCATAGTCTAGTACAGGAGTCAGCCTGGTAACAGAAGTTCCCCAGCCCTGATCTCATCAGCATAACAGTGGCTTTCAAATGCATAGGTACTAATCTAATCAGCCTGACAGTATCACCCAAACCTTTACATTCTCATAGAGACAAAGGCATAGCCTGGCCTTGAGATTAGCATTCACATTGACTTTGGGACCCTACCCAGTGGTCAGGAAGTACATAAAGACAAAAGGTTAATGTCTCTGACACCTGGGGTACAAGACTTGATCTTCTTAGAATGTCACCAACTTTACCTTAAAATGTAAAACCCAATGTACATAACTTGTTCAGTTTATATACTATTACGTTGGAAGCTAGATTTAACATTTTATAAATTTGTAATCCTACAGCAGGAAGGTCGAATTTCTCTTTTAGTTGAGAAAAAGTAGGAAAATTGTTGTCTATATATAAATCTCTCAAAGTGAGTATTCCTTTTCTTGCCCAATCTGTGAACCCCAAGTCTAATAATGAGGGTTTAAAGGCGATGTTTCAACAAAAAGGAGCCAAAAAGGAGATATTTGGCAGTTTGAATGTCTTACTAATCTGATGCCATATCCTGAGAGAGTTATTAATCATAAAGTGGGATCTAACTGCAACTTTGAATTTCTCTGGGGCAGCAAATAGCAATGAGGAGAGAGATGAGTTTAAAGCACCACGCTCAATCACAAGCCATGAGGGGAGATCAGCTATAAGACTATCGGGGCATGGGTCCTGCCAAAAGTTAAGGCTCTAGAATTGGCAGCCCGGTAGTGTTGAAAATTTAGCAAACCTAACACCCCCAATGACCTAGGCTTACACACATGCAATTATGCAAAAATAGATATTTTATGTGTTTTAAAGCCGCATATAAATGACAGTACAATAGAATCCAAAGTTTTGAAGAACTTTTTGGGCAAATAAATTGGTAGCTTCTGAAAAAGATACAGAAATCTGAGTATTATCACCATCTTAATGGCATTCACCCACCCCATCATTGATAGTGGCAGGGTCCTCCACTGTTTTATATTGGTTTTCAGATTTTCTAGCATAGGTAAAAAATTTAATTTTTATATATCCTTAGGGTTTCTAGATATATTAAGACCCAGATATTTCAAACTGTTTGTGGCTATTTTAAAAGGAAGAGTACTCATAAATTGTGAGTCTATATTGTTAGTCACTGCCAGAAATTCACTTTTTTGCCAGTTTACTGAATATCCTGAGAATTTACCAAATGTTTCCAGTAAATTTAGTAGGGGTGGTACAGACTGTTCTGGGTTGCGGAGATACAAAATAATGTCATCTGCATAGAGAGAAATATGATGATTAATTTGGCCTAAATTTGAGGGCAATATTAAAGGGTTCTTTATAATTGCAAGGGCAAGGGGTTCAACTGCAATTGCAAAAAGCAAGAGCCTCTATGTTGTAAAAATTGAGATGATCTATTAAAATTGGTTAAAACCAAAGCTCTAGGATGAGCATATAACATTTTCACCCAAGAGGCAAATGTATCACTCATGTCAAATTCTTTAATCACAGCTAAAATATAGTCCCACTCAATTTGGTCAAATGCCTTTTCTGCATCCAAGGCAAGAACTGCAATTCCAGCTTGAGGCTCAAACCTAATATACAAGATATTCATTAGTCGCCTAACATTAAAATAGGAGAAACGGTCAGGAATTAAACCAGACTGGTCATGATGAACAATTTTCCCAATACAATTATTTAGTCTGTTGGCAAGAATCTTAGTGGAGATTTTAAGATCAGAGTTTAAAAGAGATATCTGTCGATATGATGATGGATTTGTTTCTTCTTTACCTTTTTTTTAAATTAAGGAGATATTTGCCTTATACAAGGACTGGGGAGCTGATGTTTACCAGATAAGTGGTTAAACATTCTCAACAGTAAAGGGGAGAGTGTCTGTGCAAATTTTTTATAAAATTCAATACCGAACCCATTTGGGCCGGGTGCCTTCTCACCCGGGAAAGATTTATTAGCATCTAGTATTTCTGCGATTGTTATGTAAGCATTCAAAGTTAAGCTAAGTGTAAGCTCTGCACCCTAACTTTGGAAGATGTATTGAATGAAGAAAATTACTTAATGCTGAGGGGTCAGAGCAGCCCTTCGGCTTGTATAATTCTTTGTAAAATTCTTTAAATGTATTGTTGATTTCAGTGGGATTTGTTTAAAAAAAACACCCTCGTTGTTTTTGATTTTCTGAATTGCTCTACTGGCTTGAAGCCCTCTTAGCTGGCGAGAAAGCAATTTATCTGGTTTATCGCCAAGTTCAAATTGTTTTTAACTTTTAATATGTAATTTACTTGGTTTGAAAGAATTGAGTTATATTCCAATTTGAGTACTGCAATTTCATTAAGCAAGTCCGAATCTGGGGAATCTCTGTATGCATCTTCTAACTGCAGGCTTCATTTCTCTCTTTGTTTTTTAAGACTGGATTCATGAGAAATAATATGTCCTCTCAGGACAGATTTTAGAGTTTCTCAAAATATCGAATCTGAAACCTCGTCCGTATTATTAAATTTAAGAAACTCAGCAAGCAACTCTGCCAATTATGCTCACAGAACCCAGAGTCCAAAAGCATGGTAGGATTAAACCGCCAATTATAACGGGGCCTAATTTCTGACAGATCTAGGGAAAGTGTCACTGCTGAATGATCAGAAATGATTCTATTATGTTGTTTAATTGATTTAACACATGAAATTATTTTGGAGTCAATTAAAAAAAATCTCTCCTAGAGTATGATTTGTGAACCTGCAAAAAAAAAAATTTATGCTTGCCTGTTGAATATTTTAATCTCCAGATATAAACAAGGTCAAGGGAAGCCATCAGATCATTAAGAAGAATGGCAGAATTAGTCAAGGATATACAGATGTCGCCATTAAGACTGCGTGTGTTTTCCCACGAGATGCTGCAATTTAGTGTCTCGCGTGCCGCGACTTGCCACAGGCAACGTTTGGGAATTGAAATAAATGTTTTGTGCTTCACTGAATATTTGCCAGACGGCGCATGGAAGGACTTTATCTAAAAGCCGGACCAAGTACAACGATGAATTGTGTATAAAGTTAAACAATGTTGTTTCCAATGCTGAAGCAAACATGAATTTTATTTTGTTTTACAACAGATATTTCATAATGAACGTGTGTATATGTGCTTCATGTTATTTTCATAATGATGAAATGAGATGCTCAAATTCATGCTTTAAAAGTTTCTTACGTAGTTTTTGTAACTTCTTAACAGGGACAAAACAATGAAAGACATGGCAATGCCTCGGTTTGAATTAAATTTCCTGATAGTAGGCTATCTGATAGTGTTAACTATGCGAATGTCCTGATTCGTGAATATGCCAACATATCTTCTGAACATATCTCATCAGAAGACATAAATGAACTCTCTCTCTCTCTCTCTCTCTATATATATATATATATATATATATATATATATAACACTATCAGATAGCCTACTATCAGGAGATTTAATTCAAACCAATATATATATACACTTAGCCATTTGGCAGACGCTCTTATCCAGAGCGACTTACAAAAAGTGCTTTAATATTTACAACATTGGATACATACTTACACTGGGTTAACTAGGTTAATAACTAAGTGTCATTAGTTCAACACAACTGGGAAGAGTTTTTTAGTTAGTCCAAGTACTGGAGAAACAGATGCGTCTTGAGTCGTCGTTTAAAGATAGTCAAAGTCTCTGATGTACGGACATCTAGAGGAAGTTCATTCCACCACCTAGGTGCTAGAACAGAAAAGAGCCTGGATGAATGCCGCCCTCGATCCCTGAGAGATGGTGGGATGAGGCAAGCAGTGCTGGAGGATCGGAGGGAACGTGGTGCAGTGCGTGGTGTAATTAGCGCAGAGAGGTAAGTGGGTGCTGGGCCATTTTTAGCTTTGTAGGCAAGCATCAGTGTTTTGAATTTGATGCGGGTAGCTACAGGAAGCCATTGCAGGGAGCGGAGGAGTGGGGTGGTGTGGGAAAACTTGGGAAGGTTAAAAACGAGACGTGCTGCTGCATTCTGGATCAGTTGCAGAGGACGAATCGTGGACAGAGGCAGGCCTGCCAGGAGTGAGTTGCAGTAGTCCAGTCTTGAAATAACAAGGGACTGAACAAGCACCTGAGTAGCCTGTAAAGAAAGAAATGGGCGAATTCTTCTGATATTGTAAAGAAGTAATCGACAAGAGCAAGTAAGGTTAGCGATGTGTGAGATTCGGGTGGAAACCTGAGTGTCAGAGGGAGGAAAGGAGAGAACAAGTTGGGTGTCGTCTGCATAACAGTGGTATGAGAATCCATGCAATAATATGACCTTACCAAAAGACCGGGTATAGAGGGAGAACAGAAGAGGACCAAGTACTGAACCCTGCGGGACACCAGTAGAGAGTCTACGTGGGGCAGATGTAGATCCTCTCCATGTTACCTCATATGACCTATCTTTTAGGTAAGAAGCAAACCATTGCCACGCTGTTCCACAAATTCCAAGGCTTGTAAGAATAGATAATAGAATCTTGTGGTTCACCGTGTCAAATGCAGCTGGAGTCCAGGAGGAAGTCCAGGAGGATGAGGACAGATGACAGTTTAGCAGATCTAGCAGCATGGAGCTTCTCAGTAACTGACAGAAGGGCAGTCTCTGTGGAATGTGCCACTTTGAATCCAGATTGGTTTGGATCATTAAGGTTGTTCTGTGAGGGATAAAGAGACATTTGATTATAAACAGCTCTTTCAAGAATTTTGGGAATAAAAGAGAGCAGTGATACCGGGCGATAGTTGTTAACTTCTGATGGGTCCAGGCAGGGTTTCTTGAGGTTGGGAAATCGTCAGCAGTTAGAAAGGAAGGGGCAGGAGGAGTCGGTGGGTTGAGTAGTGAGGAGAAGATGTTGTGGAGTTTGCCAGGATCATGTGCAGAGGCTTCCAACTTTTGTCTGAAGAAGGTAGTTTTGGCAGAAGTCACATCACATGAGAATTTGGAAAGAAGAGTCTGGTAAGAGATGAGATCTGCATCAAGTTGCGATTTCTTCCATCTTCTCTCCGCAGTTCTTAATTCTCTCCTGTTGTTGCACAGTACATCAGATAGCCAAGGAGCAGGACAAGACGTCTTCCTTGGTTTAGATGACAGCGGGCAAAGGGGATCTATGGATGAGGAGAGAGAGGAGAGGAAAGTTTCAGTCGCAATCTCTAGTGGTAAAGAGGAGAAGGAGTCTGGGTCTGGGAGGAATGATAGGGTGTATGAAGACACAGAGGAAGAGGAGACAGAGTGAAGGTTTTTGCGGGTAAGAGAGACATTTTGGTGGTTAGGTTTACATAGAATGGAAAGGGTTATGGTGAAGGATACCAGGTAATGATCAGATTTATGAAGAGGAATAGTAGTGATATCTGTGACTGGGGAAGGGCGGCAGAAAACAAGGTCGAGAGAATTCCCTGCCTTGTGTGTAGGAGGGCAGCTGTTTAGAGTTAAAGAGAAGGAGTTAAGTAGAGGGAGAAGGAAAGAGGATTGGAGTTTATCAGATGGAAGGTTAAAATCTCCTAGAACAGTGAGAGGAGTGTTAGCAGAAGGAAAAAGACTAAGAAGTATGTCTATTTCATCTAGAAAGTTTCCTAGAGAGCCTGGAGGATGGTAAATAACTAAGATGTGGAGGTTAATTGGAGAGGTTACCTTAACTGCATGAAATTCAAATGATGAAAAACTGAGATGAGACAGGGTGATAGGCGAGAAGGACCATCTCTTGGACAACAGGAGACCCGTACCACCACCTCTGCCAGTTTCTCGTGGAGTGTGAGAGAATACATAGGCAGAGGATAGGGCAGCTGGTGTAGCTGAGTTCTGAGGAGATATCCAGGTCTCAGTTAGTGCCAGAAAGTCAAAAGAGTAATGAGTAGCTAGGGCAAAGATAAAGTCTGCTTTCTTTACAGCAGATTGACAGTTCCAGAGCCCACCTACCACCAGTGCAGGGCAATGAGACAATACTGGAGGGTAGATGAGGTTTCTGGAAGATCTGCCTCTGCTGTGTGAGTTAAAGCATCTTGGTCTGTGAGAACTGACAGAGATTGGTTGAAGACACATGCTAGACTAAGGTAACTGTCTATAAAAACTTGTAACTTCTTGGTAAACAAGAGTTTGAGTCAATTCTCTGTGCACTATCTTTGTTGCAGGATATTCTTATAAACCGATACAGACACTTGTGTCTGTAGCGGAGACACCTTCAATATATGTAGCTAAGCCCTGCCCACAATTCACACCTTAAGGAAGCCTGAAACTACTCGTGAATAATTACCTGAGAACAAATTGCTTTAGACCTACTTCAATCACACTGCAATCAACACTACCAAACAGCAAAAACTAGGTACAGTATACAGTATGAACTAATTGTGTTTTCAAAAACAGTACAAAAGTTAAAAACCTACCTTACCAGTGGAGAAGAATCCAATTTAGAAAACTAAAGCACATATACTGTACATATGTATATACTGTACAGTATATATATATATATATGTACAGTATATATATATATATATATATATATATATATATATGTACAGTATATACAACGCGACAGCGCACTCAGTTACTGTAATCACACCTACATCAAAGGTGAGAAGAGGGAAACCGGTTTCGCGGATGGGGGAATTTGCAGAATTGAGGGGTTTAAAACTATTTAACAAGACAGAGCAGACGTCTCCGCCTAAAATGTATTTCGCCAGCAAAACATAGAATAAATGGAAATAAAATGTTTAATGGTAACAATACAATCAAATCAGACTTTATAATTACTTTGAGTTTAATTCACAAATTTACTGAATATATTATGTTTATGTGTATACAGTATGTGTTTTTATGTGAATATATTATATAAGTATGTGTTTGTGCGCATACGTAACATTCATATAAAATGCAATTCATGATAAGTGTATGTTAAAGTATTTGTGGATATGTATGTAATGACGCGTCTCGCGTGAGAGGCAGAGCCGCGCATAAACTGTTCAGAACGGGCCGGGTCGTGATACCGCGACACTTCGTGTGATCATTCGATCGCACCAGTAAAAGGTGTCAGGGCTAAAGACAAAGCGCGCTGAAGAAGACACAGGCAAAGCCCAAGCCTCTGTCTGTCTAGGACACCGGCGAAAAAGTGAGGGAGAGCGACACGCATCAGTTTAGCGCGAGCTCTCGGGTTAAAGTGCACAAAGCACAAACTCTACTCTCTCTTTTCCTATAAATCCTTGGTAAAGGCATAAGCTCCGGGAGCATCTTTAGTTTTTTTGTTTTAGTTACCAGAATCCCGTCCGTTCTCGTGTAGACGGCGGAGCTCTGGTTATTTTGTGTTTTCGGTTTTCTTTTGGTTTCTTAATTAATAATCCCACGCTATCTCCAAACGGAAATGTCTTCCCGTGTCTGTCATAAGCACTCAGCCAAGGCCGGTTCTAAACAGGCACATATGGGGGGCAGTGAGAAATGTGAAGGGGGCATCATGTGTACACATCATGTTCGAGCACTGTTTTTTCACTGTGCTTACAGTAACAGTATTATCCTTGCTGAATTGTGTTGGTAACTGCAACAGAAGCCTGGAGAAGTGGAATGCACTTTGTCAGGCCTCTACCCTCAGACCTGTCCAACTTGGGTGTCCCACTTGAAGACTATGCTCCTGCTGGTATAGCTCTTAAGGTCACTGAGGCACACAAACCCTCTGACCACAATAAGGTGGCAATCCCTCAGGGGGAAACTGAAAAATAAAAATGTAATAAACAAAATAAAATATCCTTAATACAGATTTTATTAATCAACGACATTACATTTATCTTAGCTGGATGGTCTAATTCTCAAAAAACATTTTACCTTAAGTAAAACTTAACACACTATAACTAGAATATTTACAAAACTGAAAGGTTGTCTTATAAATAAAAAATAAAAAAAACAGGTTAAAGCGGATGGGCTGTAGAACAGATCATATGTTTTTATATATTTTTTAGATTTTTTTTTGTTATTTTTTTTTAAGTAAATGAACAGCTCTCTTCTCTCCGATTCACTCCTAAACAACTGTCTCCTATTTCCCTGTGCGTGCGCTGCAGCCTGTGAATGAATACACGCAACGGAGGGACATGAGAGAAACGAAGAAGTTTCTTTTTCCGTTTTTTTGCATTGAGTTTAATCATGCAGCACTTTTAGTATTCATAGCAAAAGCAACCCAACAGTGTTATTACAGTACCCGAAATAACAGAATTTTGACCCAGCATAAACAACCCTCGACGTGTTAACAAAAACCCAGCATTTTTACTAATGAATGGAGGAATCACGGTCAAAGCCCGGGGATTCTGCGTGCTGTTGCGTTGTATTCAGCGAGTAGCATATATTTTTGTGTTTGTTTCATTTCATGTCAGTAGTTTTATCGATAAATCTGCTCATATCTGCGCACGAGTTTATCAGCCTTTTGATCAAAAAGCTGCACGCGTAACTTACTTTCACGTTACACAAGGCAGTGTTTATTGTTTAGTGTATGTTTAAAGTGCATAAACACAATAAAACAATATTGTTTTAGGCTAACATATTATACATGTTTGTATTATTACTTCGTCTTTTTGCACACGCGCGGGTGCATTACAATAATAATAATAATAATAATAACAATAATAATAATAAATTCGGAGCACTACTAATAATAATACTGAATGGAGAAAGCGCAGTTAAAGAAGTATCATTACTGAAAATGAAGAATAAATACATATCAATATTTACAGTTTGACCTCGCCACGTTTATGAGCACTGTCGCTTGCTGTTAATGAAATTGAAATCGCCGCGTATTATCAGATGTGTGTTTACAGTGGTTGGCAAAAGATTAAAAACCTTGCGAAAAAAAGTGGGATCATCGAAATGAGTTGAGAAAAGTAAGCCTGATACAATTACATACTGTAACAACCGTTGGGATCACTGGTAGTCGGTTTGTGCTTAAAAGAAACAGATTAACGAATTAAAATAGCTACCTCCCTGGCCTTAAATGAGAAAGAAGACTGGAATACCTGAAAGATCCAACTGCATCTCGGTCGCCTTTGTTCAGAGTGCCTAATATGCGTCTCTGTAAAAATATGTCAGCAGCAATAGACTTTAAATAAGAAAAAACTTTGGCTCTCTTAACCTGAAACCACAGACATTCCAGCTGGCAGGGGTGACGTTCCCAACTTTAGATAAAGACCTATTACAAGTCATAATGTATAATATTTATGTAAAATTTAGTGGCTACTGTAAATGAATTTGGAGAGATACTAGCCGGTGAAGGAGGTACACAGACAACACACTACATACACAATGAAGAAAAAAGACACCGCCCATACCTCCCTTTTCAACAGCTTCCCCAAATGAAGCCGGAAAAAAAAACCCATACGAACAGTGGAACTGCTGGGCAGCGTAAGAAGTGAACGAAAAATCTACCTATCAAAGTAACCTTAAACAGAGAAACGAGGGCTCTCTCGCAGCCTCCATCCTAAAAATATAAGAAAAGCAATTGCTTAATGAACTTTAGCTATGGATTTAGAACTCTATTAACTGTTTGTAAAATTATTTTAAAAACTATTTAGACAAATATACTGGTCTCAACATTCACATGTAAACAAGGGCATTAATGACTACATATATAACGTAATCCAATAACAGACCGTGAACGATCTATAACTGTCCTTTTTTCTTTTCTCCATATGAGAACATACTCACAGCATGGTATAAAGGCCAGTAAGCAAAAAGATTAAGTCCTTTAGCAATGGTCACAACACTAAGAAACAGTCCTGAACTGCAGATCTCTACAATAGATCAGGGTTTCTACGATAGACTTCACAAACTCTTAAGCCTCCGGCACAGAGCCGAAGATTTTCTTGTCCTAGGTGACAAAAAGATGTGCGGGGAAGAGCAATCCAAATCAGATACCGGCCCCCTTTAGCTTCTTTATCCAGTACCTCTGCCGTAAAGTCCGGGAAGATGGAGATAAGTTCTCCGTCAACTATAAAAGGGGCATGTTGCCGCGCAAGTCGCAGTATCGTCTCTTTGACCAGATAATGATGTATCCTTGTGATCTTAATTCGGGGATGTCCTCCTTTTGATGGTGAAGGCCTGGTGCGATGTGCACGGTCAACTTTAATCCATTCGGGAAAGTTCTCAGTACCCAGGAGTTTCCAAGTTGTTCCACAAACTCGGTTGGGCGGCCAGCCTCCATGTTCTCAAATAACCCCACGATCTTGATATTCGCTCGTCGAGAACGTCCCTCGAGATCGACTCTCAAGATCGTCCAATTTAGCACGCAGGGCCTTGTTAACTGCAAGAATTTCCTGACAGGAGGCCTCCAGGTCAAAAATACGGGCTTCATGCTCAGCTTTAGCACCCTCAAGGTCAGCAATATGGCATTCTTCCTTAGCCACTGTACTTCAGATAAATGTGATGCATTTCTGTTTGATTAAAAGCAATGAAACTGCATGAGGAACTGAAGAGTCAAATTACTGTAACCCACTACTGTATGACATTCACTAAGTCTCTCACAATATCCCAAACTTGTTGTGAGTAGTGTATTTAAAGAATACATAAATAATAATAAATAAATAAGTAATTTAACACCAGTTACAGCGAAGTAGTAGGTATTTTAGTATGCTACAAACCAGCTTCAAATCTCAGCAATATTTTTGTAAAAATATTACCATATTTTTTCTTATTTAACAAATCACAACAGTCGTCCTGACTTTGCTAGGGTTGGTTTGACTGGGGCTGGTGATGCCCACGCTTCCAGCTGATGTCCACAAGCTGTTAAACACGGTGCATACCTCTGATTTTAACTTTATTTGTATCCTCAAATGTTCCATTAGGTTTAACATGTTTCTCTTTTTACAAGCAGTTGTTGGAAGACATTTGTTTTATGTTGTGGTGTCAGAATCCTTTGTTGTGAAGTACCGTGCAGATGCAAGGTGACGGTGCTAACCACTTAGCCACCATGCTGCCTTGAAAACTAATGCAATGCTTATGAGTTTTGTTGCACAGAGAAGGCATGGATAGAGAAAGCAGCTGTAGATATGTTTGTCATGTCCATCATCACAGGTTAAATTTACATTCCATGTCGCATACCCTAGATTATGGTGATTATTTCAGACAGGACTGTGCATCATGTAGTTTTTCTCTGTTTTTAAATTGCAGTTCCCAGTCTAAACATGAGCAGTCTCATAAGTTCATGTGAAGTTGATCTAAATTCCATAAAAAAATACAAGGAGTTAATGCAGCTCCGGCTGCATTCAATACGGTCAGGCAGCAGCTCCGTGGCATTGAAGATGTTCGGTACGGCCTGTTTCAGCGCGACTTTGCATCACATATAAGGGTGTTGAAAGGAACTTTGTTTGTTTTAGCGAAGGAAGCCAGTGATTATGTCAAAACTGTGATCTCTGGGTGAGCCTTAACAGCCCTTTAGTTTGGTGCTATAATGCTGCTAAGTGTTTACGCTCTCATTAGGGTTAACGCTACATGCGCATTTTTTTAGTGTGTCGCGCTAGGTACTGTACTTTTGTTTGCTTTTTATTTTCACTTTTATATTAAGACTAAATCGTATATTATACTCTTGTACTTTGGATTAGTCCAGCACAATCTTTTCTATGCTTACTGCATCTATTTGCACAGAACTTGTTTATTTGTATTTTTACATATTTTTGTTTTGTTGGAATGTTCACCGTCTGAGGAAACAATATTTTTATGAAAGTATAATAGTGGCAAAATTCCTCAAAGCAAAATAGCAGGTTGAATTACATGAACTGAAAAAAACGTGTTGCAATAAAAATGTTTGAATTTTTCTGCATTGCAATTTGATCTGAATTAAAATAAATCCTTAGAGCATTTACAATTTTTTAAATTTTTGCCACTGCAATTTATTGTGGTTGTATATATTTCAAGTGAAAGTGTAATCCAAGCATTTAAAATTCAATGCAAAAATATTTAAGTTACTAAATTGCAGTTCAAAAATATTTTCAAGTGTTAAAAATACAATCTTCATTATTTTTTAATCTTACAAATTTAGGTCGACAAAATTCAGGTAATAAAATTTAGGTTGCAAAAATTCATCTAATAAAATTCAAGTCGCTAAAATTCAGGTCTTCACATCCGGGATATCACAGGTAGAGCAGTGGAGAGTCGATTGCTGCTGTCCGTGCCGCAGTGTACTTTAAAGTGTGCTTCCTGCTCCCTGTGCAGTCTACTTCTCAGAAACTACTTACCGATCGGAACGCAGCCCTCTTAACTAACAGGCCGGGTTTTTTATTTTTGAAGGGTTAATGGCAATATAGATCCCAGCATTGCTGGGTCAGGCATGCCCCTTAGATTCATTAGTTGGAATATCAGAGGTATGGGTAACCCTGTTAAGAGATCAAGAGATTTTGATATAACATTTTTATTAAACATCATTATAGGTTAAATAGCCCTTGGGTAGGTCAGGTCTTTCACTCAAACTTTAATTCGAAAGCTAAAGGAGTTGCCAGTCTCATTAATAAGAAGGTTCAATTCTCTTCCACCAATGTTGTTGTTGATAAGAACGGTAGATACATCATTGTTGCTGGTACCTTAATGCAAAAAAAAGTTTTGTTGGTAAATGTATACGCCCCAAATTTTGACGATGCTGAATTGAGTAACATCCCCTTCTTAAATACCCATTTGCTGATCCTCGGTGGAGATCTGAATTGTGTTTTTGATCCAATCTTGGATCGATCTAATCCTCATAATCTGACTCCATCATCTATGTCTAAAATATTTTCAGATTTCATGAAACAGAATGATCTTATTGATACTCGCTATAAGCTATAAGGACGAGTAAGTAGGTAAATATATTTATTTAGAAAACTGAAAAAAGGTAAATTGTATTTCTGTACATGCAAGTACTGTATTGTTGTCCTTTTTTTCCAATAAAAAATATTTGCAAAAAAAAAAATAATAATAATTAAAGAACACAAAATATAAGATGACATAGATAGAACCCTACACATGCTTTTTTAATTACACATAAAATCTCTATTGTTAAATTTGTGCAACTGTTTTTAATATTTTTCTTATCATAACATAAATTGTATTGGTTGTAATCACTCTCACAATAAGTTTCTTTGGTATTTTTATAAATATTGAAAGTTAATATTTTATAAAAAATCTAAATAAAAAACAAAAAAATATTTCATTTGTATTTCCCATCTCTAAAATAGGGTTGTGTATATTAAAAGTGATTTTGAGTGATTAAAAACAATACAAGGCATGTTATGATGAGGAAACATTCTATTTCTTTTATTCCAGCGATTAAAAACCGTTAACACTGTCAATTTTAGAATCTGCTGAAGCTGAGTGGTCCGAGCACAACCTCTCGCAGGCGCGCTTTTTTCTTGTATTGGCTGTGTTCACGGGGGTGGGGCAAAGAAACACGCATCTCGGTTTATTCCGAGATTATTTATTTTATCTGGGGTTTAATAAATTATTTTATAAATAAAATAATTTATTTTATTATTTTATTTTTATCTGGGTATTTTATCAAGTGACTGATGTGCCTAACTTTTTTTCCGCAGAGCCTGTTTCACTAAATAAATTACCTCTTGACCTCTCTCTCTCTCTCTCTCTCTCACACACACACACACACACACACACACACACACACACACACACACACACACACACACACAGCAGAACAAATCGTCATTAGCACGTCGCTCCCTTAAAAAGCGCAGCATTTACTTACATCTAAACTGAGTCGTTTACATAAGTCACTGATCAATAGCTCATGATTCAAACATTTAAACAGTAGGCTTTTTACTGAATGATTTATTCTTTAAAAAAATACAAAAGCCAAATGTTCAACGTGTGACAGTGGTGAGACTGGCTATGCTGTATAGTTTAGACACAGTGAGTAACAGGAGTCAGAGGTGGGCGAAGCAGACCTGAAGATTTTGAGGTACTTTTTGGGACTGCCATAGTTGAACAGGACTAGAAATGAGTACATCAGAGTCATAGCTCATGTTTAACGTTTGGGGGACAAAGTTAGGGAGCCAGATTAAGATGATTTGGACATGTTTGGGAGAGTAAGTATATTGGTAGGGGAATGTTGGACGTGGATCTGATAGGCAGAAGGCAAAGAGAAAGGCCAAAGAGGAGGTACAGTATATGGATGTAATAAATGAGGATATAAAGCGAGTGGGTTTAAATGTTGAGTGTTAAGTTCCATATGACTGCTTGAATAAAAAAAAATAAATGCTATAATTTACCAGGGAGGGTAAAAGAGGGCTCTTATTGTGAAGAGGGGGCGTATAAAGAATGTTCTAGGGGGTTACGGGAGAAGTGGAAGGTGTAGTGTGTTGAAGCCTGACGGCGGTTGGTAATAAAGGTGTTATTGAGTAATTCCTGGTTTTGTCATTTATCGTTTAACATTGTTAGCAGAGGATGGTTGGCAATTACAGAATACCACCAACTTTTGATAAAGAAAAACCTTACGAGAGCTGGAAAAATTAAGTTGAAGTTGGAGTTTGGATTAGAGTTAACGAGCTTAAAAAAAGTAAACAGGCTCTTGCAGTGGCTTTGGCGCTGTCAGCAAGAGCAAGGGAAACTGCGATGGAAATACCGGTAGACGATTTGAATAACGACAGCGGGATGACGACTTTACTAACGAAACTTGATGGTTTGTTTCTGAAGGAAGAAAAAGACCGAACATTTAAAGCTTACTCGAACTTTGACCGAATTAAGAGAGATAGTGGTGTATCTATGACGGATTACATCATCGAGTTTGAACAATGCTACTCACGGGTGCAAAAGGACAAAATGGAGCTTCCTGATGCAGCATTGGCTTTTAAACTACTAGATACCGACAGTTAATGCTAACGGCATGTGCAGATTTGACTTTTGTGTCAATGAAGTCGGCGTTAAAAAGAATTTTTACAGGAAATGCGTGTGTTAAAGCAGTGGGAATTAATCAGGAAAGTGCATATATGACAGAGCAGAGGTGACAGAGAGGCACACCATGGCCCCAAAATAAACAACCAAGGGCACCACTGCCTGGCACAAACCCACTGGGCAGGTATGGGCGCAGATTTAAATGTGCTATATGTCAAAGTATATTCCACTGAGTGAAGGACTGACAGTGGAACAGAAAATGTAGAAGAATGCAATATTACACTGTACACAAGAGTCGCTTTCTGACGCAGAAGTCTTTATAACAGAGTGTTTTGGTGCAGCTATAATAGACACAGCATGCACCCGAACTATGTAATTATGTAGCCATCCTTGTCCACACAATTTAATTTATTTGTATAGCGCTAAATAAAAAAAAAAAGCGCTATACAAATAAATTGAATTGTGTGGACAAGAATGGCCAAATAATTACATCACTGAATTATATAAAAATGAAATTAAAAAAGTAAACAAAACTGAAACACATAGCCATAAACCATTTAGATTTGGAGACGGAAAAGTGATATATTCTATCAAAATGCTGAAAATATCTGCAAAAATTGGACAGACAAAGTGTAACATAGAGACTGAGGTTGTCCCAGCAGACATTCCATTGCTTTTGAGCAAAGCCTCTCTGAAGAGAGCAGGAACAGTGCTTGACATGAAAAATGACAAAGCAATAATGTTCAGCCAACCAGTTAAACTTGAGTTTACAAGTTCAGTCCATTACTGTGTGAACATTGGGGGCAAAGGAGACCGCATTAAAGATATTGAGTGTAATGAGCAGATCTTAGCAATTACCGAAGATGTTCCCAAGGAAGTAGAGGATGAGGATGAGATACTGACAGTTACAGAAACTATGAACTCACCAGAAAAAAACAAAATCCTGATAAAGCTTCATAAACAATTCGGCCATGCTTCTGCTGAGAGACTACAAAGGCTCCTTAGTAGCCCAGGCAACAAAGACCCAGAATGCATCATCATCTTACTAAAATTGTGAGCGAATGTGAAATATATCAAAGATACAAAAAAAGCAAGACCAGTTGATGGTCTACCACTAGCATCCTAATACAATGAGACTGTGGCTGTAGACCTGCATGAACTCGAACAAGGTGTGTGATATCTCCATATTATTGATCAGTTCACAAGGTTTAGTGCAGGAAGTATCCTGACCAGCAAAAGGTCCTGTGAAATAGTGAAACATTTTGTTCATGACTGGATAAGTGTACATGGTCCTCCTCAGAAACGGTTCAGTGACAATAGTGGAGAATTCAACAATGATGAGGTGAGAGATATGGCAGAGAACTTTGACATAGAAATAAAGACTACAGCAGCATACAGCCCATGGAGCAATGGTCTCCTGGAGCGACGCAACCAAACACTTAGTGAAATCATAATGAAAGTGAAGACAAGTACTGGTTGTGATTGGAACACTGCGATGGACTGGGTTCTTATGACGAAAAATACCATGCAAAATGTCTATGGTTACAGTTCTCATCAGTTAGTGTTTGGGCAGAATCCTAACCTACCCTCTGTACTAACAGATCAACCTCCGGCCTTGGAGGGAACTACAAAAAGTGAATGGGTGGCAAGACACATTTCTGCGTTACATGCATCAAGAAAGGCTTTTACAGAAGCTAAATGTTCACAAACAATACGAAGAGCACTGTGAAAGCAACTACGTCACAGAGATGAAAAGTATGAAATGGGTGACAAAGTGTACTACATGTGAATGGACTGTCCAGAGTGGAAAGGACCGGGAATTGTTATTGGTCAGGATGGTGCGGTGGTGTTTGTCAGACATGGAGAAACATGCGTTAGGGTAAATCATCTCAGATTGAGGAAAGTAAATACAGAAGGCAAATGTCAAATTATAGCACAAGCAGGCGCAGAAAATGACATAGACTGTGATCAAGGACAGGAGTTGGATTATGATAAACAAGGGACAGGAGAAGCACTGAATGAGATGCAGCAGGAGGTGAGGCAATTGGAGAACACAGAAGTAATCTCTAGGGTGATGAGTGAAGTGGAACACCACCCACTTGACATTACAGAGACTTTTACAAGAAGACAAAAACGTGATTTCAGCTAAAAACATGGACAAATTGTGAAATACAAGGACAGAGAAAAGGGTGTCTTACAAAGAGATAAAGTTTTGGGACGTGCAGGTGAAGCTACAGGTAAATATAAAAGCTGGTATAATTTGATGCTTATTGAGCCCACTGATGTTGCAGGCACTATGGAGTCAGTGGACATGTCAAATATAGAAAACCTACAGGTAGAACCTACTGTAACAAATGCAAGTACATCAGATGTCTGTAAGGAAATATTTGTAACAAAGGACACAACATTTGACTTGGCAAAACAAAATGAGATGAAGAGCTGAAATGAAAACAAGGTATTTGAGAAAGTGAAGAATCAGGAACAGAAGTATATTTCCACTAGATGGGTTTGTACCCTCAAAGAGACACCTACTGGACCAGTACCAAAAGCACGACTAGTGGCTAGATGTTTTGAGGAGCTGGAGATGTCAGATCTGCAAAAGGACTCGCCCACATGTGCTTCAGAACGGACTGGACTCTTAATTCCATAGACAAAAAAACTGCATTTCTTCAGGATATGGAATTGTTATGTGACATCTATGTCAAGCCTCCTCCTGAGGCCAGCTGTGGAAGCTCAAGAAATGTGTATACGTGTTAGCTGATGCTTTACTATACTGGTACAACAGAGTAACTTGTACTTGCTTGCCATGTACAGGTAGATAATTTTATTTGGGGTGGCACACAAAGCTTCACTACAACTGTAATACCTCTCCTTCGGGCAATGTTCCAGGTAGTACCTGAGGAACATGAGAATTTTTGAAAATGTGAAAGAGACACACTCAGATTCAAGGTGGGTCAAATTCTTTGTGTTGCAAGACAGAGCAGACCAGATGTCATGTTTGATGCAAGCAACTTGGCGTCAAGCATAAAAAATGCAACTGTGCAAACAATTTAGGAAGCAAACAGAGTTGTGTGCAAACTTAAGTCTAAAAATGTCATTCTGGACTATCAAAACTTAGGGAGTGACAAAACTCTTAAAATTATTGTATTTAGTGATGCCTCCTTTGGAAATCTTTCAGATGGAGGAACTCAGAGCGGCCATTTAATTGTTCTGATGGGTGAAGATGGAAAGTTCTCCCCTCTTTCTTGGCAGTCAAAAAGAGTCAAGAGGATTGTGCGGAGTACACTTGCTGGAGAAACGCCGGCAATGTCTGATGGCATTGATAATGCCATATTTCTGGCTACACTGTTTTCCGAACTGACCACTGGTGAGGCTGACCATACACCATCAATAATGTGTCACAGACAATCTTTCACTTGTTGATGCACTAAAGTCTACAAAATCAGTTGCTGAAAAACGACTACATCTAAAAATAAGCATCTTTAAAGAACTTATAACGTATAAAGAATGTTCCAGGGGGTTAGAACAAGTGGAAGGTGAAGGTGAGAAGTGGAAGGTGTAGTGTGTGTTGAAGCCTGACGGCAGTTGGTAATAAAGGTGTTATTAAGTAATTTTTGGTTTTGTCATTTATCGTTTAACATTGAGGATGCAGAAGATAGGGATAGGTGCAGAAAGATGATGAATCTAACACTGTGGGGTGTTTGCTAATTACACCTGTTGTAAAATCTCCAACCCTAACCTCTCTCTCTCCTTCCTTCTGTACTCCTCAAGCAGTTCTGGGTTCCTGTAAAACGTTTCCCTGAACTTTGTCAATCTGGCCTTTGCTAAAGATTTTTTTTCTCAGCTACACTTTTCCTGTCTACATGAAACAAGTCATAAAGCAAAACATCAGCTTTTTAAAATGTGTGTAATATATATATATATATATATATATATCATGGAAAACCTCCTGTTTCGATAATGATAATCTCAAATGTTAACATTCTGGCAATAGAAATATAAAATTTAACTGGAGCAATATAAAGAAATATTACCTTTTGGTAGCCATCTTGAGGTAACTCATAATCAAACTTTGTTTAAATTTTTTATATAAAACTGTGTTTAAACAGTCCTTAAAAAATGTTGCGGAGGATGAGAATTTTTCTTACTTTTTTTTCATTATTATAAATGAATATTCAGCAAATTATTTTCTCTGTAATCTGAATTATTTTAGTAGAACATCCATTCATTTTTTATTTTTTATAAATTATGCTAATTTATTTAAATTACAATATAATACACTGCATAACAGACATAAAACAAATTACACATTGTGCAAGGTAGAGAACAGTATTGTCTTTATTCTGATGCTTTTTTTATATTACTTAATTACACATTTCATATTTAAAATCATTAGTGCAGTGGTGTTTTAATGATTTTGTGAGAATCACCCATATAAAGATTACAATTCAGTTTATGTCATATGTTAGAAGTTACAGTGTTTAACCATAAGTCTAATTTTCACGTTTCACACCAACTGATGACCTGTCCTTACATCAGTTTAGTGAGTTCTCTTTTGTTGACCATTCAAACATTTTTAAAAATTTTCCACTATTTTATGAACGCTCATCTATGTTTTGACAGTGATGTAATGATGCGGGTGCAATGTGAGTAAGAATGTATTCATATATGAAGCTTAATCAGGTTGTATTTTGAAAATCTTTTAAAATTGCTTGGCCAGTATTACATGTGTGTTAAAGTGGAATGTAGGAGGATTCTGTATAAGCCTGCTATGTTGTAAAAGGATAAAAACTTTTACATCCTACCCCTTATCTTGTGTTTAACAATCCTTCTGTAGGTACCCTGCTACTCGTATGGACAGAAGCTCTCCAAACTGGCCATATTAAGAATTGCTTGCAACTATATACTGTCACTGGCTCAACTTGTAAATCTGGACTATACACCAGACCACAGCAACATGAGCTTCAGAGAGTGTGTTGAACAGTGCACCAGAACCCTGCAGGCTGAAGGTCGGTCCAAGAAGAGAAAGGTAATTAGAGGTTTACCTATATTATACTTGGTTTGGCTCACCTTTGGCTTGCCAATTAGGAAGCCAAACCTTAATATACAGTATATGTTGATTTCTGTAACTTTACAATGTCCACTGTTTAAAGGTCCTACACATCCCATTTTTCATTAAATGTTAATATGATCTTTAGGGTCCTAATGAAAAGTTTGTATTATACGTTAATTAAAAATTCAAAAGGATTGTGTAAAATAAACACTACTTTTATCTGGTAAAAACTAGCTCTGTTCTCAGCAATCTGTTTCAGTACATGCTAATTTAAATGCTCATTACCTCTGCTGAGCCCGCCCCCCCAGTCCTGTGGTGCGTGTCTTCACAACACACGTGGGGTATAGCCACGGAAGTGTAGTCCAGTGCGGGCAATGCTTTGTGGGTAATGCAGTCCAAACTGGAAAAAGCTGGAATATGGAGCCTGAGCCTGTTTTCTTCAGTCGTTTTTGGTTTGATTTAAGTATGGAACCTACGCGGAAATATCGCCTGACAACGCAGAAATTAAAAGAATGGACATGCATCGAGTCTTTCTCATCACTGCATGGGCATGAATTAACGGGCTGTTGCGCTGCCGCGAGCAACAACAACATAAAGCGGAGAAGCTTACTGAGAGAGATACGGACGCGATGTGTTTACTGATGTGTTTACATGACTTCTTAATCTTCGACAGACATCGTTATAAACCATCTAACGTAACAAAGGTAAGCATAATATAGTTTTCCGACTACCCACACAGTTTGCAACTAGACAATCACCTTAATGCATTGTTTATTATAAACAGGCGATTAGGGATTATATAGAGACGGATGTACACATAATAACCATGTTGTATGAGAGTGTAAGTTAACTTACACTCCGCATTCATCGTGATTATTAGAAAAGGTGCAAAAAGTCATAGTAAAAGGAATTACACTCACCGAGCCTGGTGAAGATGAAGCAGGAACACGAAGCGTTAGTACAGATCAATTTTTAGGCGCTGCTTCCTAGTAAAACCTGCTTTATATTGACCCGCGTTTAAAAAGCAGTCTGGGGAAAATGATTATCGCAAACATAAACGCATTTAGGTAAATCGGCGGGGACGTTAGCTTTAAAAACTAAATTCAGCCACTGCGTCCTCAGTGGCTCAGATACCTAACCCTAGGTAGGTACCCTGGGTCACTAACCCTAGGTAGTAAATGACGACTGCTGTGTTCGCTATTACACCCAACAACTGTACACAACGCTTGCTTAGGCGCCATTTTGCTCCAGCGGCGAAAAACAATGGCCGACAGCTTCTTCTCACTCGGAGCGGGTCTTTGCTAAAACACCAGTGTCATTCACTCATTCACTACCTGATCAACTAGTGTAGGATCATTCACTACCTGAATAACTAGTGTAGGAGAGGTCTCTTGTGGTGTGGCGTCACATCGACAGGCATTTGCGATTGGCCTGATTTCAGAAGGGGCATGTTATTGTAATAAATGAAAAGAAAACCACTGGGCGGCTCTTTATCATCGTAGAGTGGTTGTGTACGCACTCTCCTAACACACAGTTCAGTCCAAACAGCTTAAAAAAGGGCATGTAGGCCTGTATGACCCCTTTAAAGCCAGTCAGGTCACATATTTGGATATTTTTGTACAAGTTATCGTTATTTTGGCTATAATAGCTGAACATAAGGCTGCAGGTAACCAATTTCTTTTAGAATCTGTTGCCGTTAACTCTTTAATGAAAGTTAATTGGACTATAAAACAAACCCATTAAAAACAATGCATGAATGTTAGGCCTGGCTACAGGTATTGCAATATCAACTATTTGGAACATTTTTTTTCATAAATGATATAATGTGTGAATGTAGAATGCACCAGAGAGCTCAGGAAAACCAAGAGCACGGTAATGCACAGTTTGCATTTTCATTATGGCACACTTTGTGCGTCCACATATGGGAAACGCAATTGCAAATGTAATTGCAATTCCTTTTGAATATTGTCCGGGATATCGCTTCATACATCCAGCTTAGATAAATGTTATGTCATTGATTGATAAAAACTGGATTAAGGATATTTTATTTTATTTTGTTTTATTTATTCAATTTTTCGTTTTTTAGTTTTCCCCCTGAGGGATTGCCACCTTATTGTGGTCAGGGGGTTTGCATTCCTCAGTGACCTTAATATACCAGCAGGAGCTTAGTCTTCAAGTGGGACACCCAAGTTGGACAGGTCTGAAGATAGAGGCCTGACAAAGTGCATTCCACTTCTCCTGGCTTTGGTTGCAGCTAACAGCACAATTCAGCAAGGACAATACTGTTACTACTGTATAAGCACAGGGAAAAAACAGTGCTCGAACATGATGCCCCCTTCACATTTCTGACTGGCCCCCCCATATGGTCTGGTCATATGGTCCCCCCCTGCGGAGGGGCCTGATAAAAATCTCCAGAGATAATGAGCAGGGCATTTGGAGTCTGTTAAAAACAGAACGCAGAGCAATGCATGCCTCTTGATGATACAGCACACTACAAATAGCCAGCCCTTTCAGCGATGACTACCTGTGGCTTACCCTGTGTAGCCCACACGTTCTATAGAGTAGGCCAGCTTCAGAAGGTTCCAGGTTTGGCAAGAGCCAAGAGTTAAGTGATGCACTGAGTCGGAAAACACAGGACAGAATAGTAAAAAAAAATTCTATTCTAATTAAGGGTGTGTATGGTTAACATACATAACAAATGGAATGCAAATTATATCACAATGTTTTTAAAGAGAACTCTAGTGATGCATTCAATATGTAACTAAAATACATTAAAAAAATAAAACCGGCCTGGGTCTACTAGAGTCTAGGTGCTCCACTTTGGATTATTACACGAATTTCGATTCGGTTCGTTATAGTGTGTGGACACAATCCTTCCTACCGCACTTACATTTAGGCATTTGGCAGATGCTCTTATCCAGAGCGACTTACATTTTTATCTCATTATACAGCTGAGCAATTGAGGGTTAAGGGCCTTGCTCAAGGGCCCAACAGTGGCAACTTGGTGGTTGTGGGGTTTGAACCTGGGATCTTCTGAACTGTAGTCTAATGCCTTAACCACTGAGCTACCCCTGGCACTTGAAGATCAATCAACTTGATAGTATCTTATGGGCTATGCTCGCCATCCATGACAGAGAAAAGTAATCCAAGAAATCAATTCGAAAAGGTGTCCTCAGTGCTGTTCGCTGTTCTGGGTCCAGTCTTGACAAAAAACCTGACCGTTGCACTCATCAGATACAGTAAATGTCATCACATTTAACTCCAGGAACAATTTGCTATGGATTGCTCCTAATCGTGAGGGGAAAAACACAAATCCATTGGCTTTTTGCACTCTTGCAAGTCTAGGAAGTTCCAGCGCTGCGCGCATTCTTTTTACCTTTCAATCAATAGGGACAGACAACCAGCAGGGGTAAATCATTTAGTAAATAACCACAGGGGTGATCTTTAGAAACAACTGATTTCAGGACAAACCACATACTTGCACGGGGGATTTTAGAGCCTGTCTATTTGTCCATCTTTCACTGTTACAATAAAAACCTTAATTCTGGATTATTATTGTGTTTGTCACTCAAAAAGTTAACTCTCTGTTGGTGTATGATCGCCAAACACTCTTGAACCTTCGTCCTGCTGTATGAGAATAATGAGCAAAATCACTTGCCACCACTGTTATCGGGAGTACCTGCTCACCTCTACCGCTGTGCAGTCCGCCGTGGCAAACGCAGCGGTCGCCAAGTGATGCTGAAAGCCTGTTTGGCTTGTTTTCCTGAGACCTTCCGATCCATCTATGGAATTGATCAGCACCGTATTATGTTTCGGGGTTTCATGGACGCGGTACCCTGCCTGGTACCTGTGGTTGGCTTGGATGAATTTTCTCGGTCGCATCGTAGCATCGTTTTCGGGTGCGAGGGGTGAATGTGGGGAATCTGTGCTCGCTTTGTCGGGCGCCCTGGCCTTATCTCAACTCGCCCTCGACTCTAAACAGGATGGCCAAGATGGGCCTGGTAAATGTGAGGTCACTAACCAACAAAACTTTCATGCTAAAGGAGTTTATCACCTCATGTGGTTTGGACTTTCCTTTTATTATGGAGACGTGGCTGAATGTTGGTGAGTACAGTGCCTTATCTGAACTTCTCCCCTCATCATATGCATATCTAAACTCCCCGAGAACATTGGGTTGAGGAGGAGAAATTGCGGTGGTCTATAGGGATAACTTCTATTGTAAGCAGCTGTCGTTATTTACTTTTTCCAGCTTTGTGCTGAACTTATTTGAGCTCGGCCACTCTCACACAGTGCTGTGTGGAGTGATTTATCATCCACCTACGTATAATAAGGACTTTTTAATTGACTTGTCAGACTTTTTGGCTGAAATGATGCCGAAATATGATCGTGTCCTTATTGTGGGTGATTTTAATGTTCATGTCTGTTGCCCTGAGAATCTGCTGGCCAAAGATTTTTTAATTGATTCGTTTGGTTTTGTGCAGTTAGTGTCTGGCCCCACACAGGAGCAGGGGCACACCCTTGATCTCGTTTTATCTCATGGATTATCCATTTCTAACATTGAAGTCTGTGATGCAGTATTTTCTGATCATATGCCTGTTTAACTCTGTTCTACCAAATAATGATGTTAAACCCTGTGTGCGTGCACAGCGCTGTCGCGTGTTTAACTCCTTCACCGCTGCTGCCATCTGATGCGTTTAATCGGTGCTGTGATGATGACATCTCGGAGTACACTTCTGTTGCTGGCTTCAATACTGAGCTATTAGCATCCTGGTTCCATTCCACCTGTAAGGCTGCCTTGGACTCTTTGGCTTCATTAAAAATCAGGCGCCCCAAAGTTAAATCCGAACCCTGGTTAAACGACTAGACTCGTGCTGTCAGACATGAGTGTCGAAAAGTGGAATGCAAATGGAAAAAGGACAAATTGCAAGTGTCTTTTATTTCGTTGAAAGATAGTTGGCGTCTTTATCAGAAAACTGTAAAAGCTGCAAAAACCAAACATTACTCTGAGGTAATTTTAGCAAACTGTCATAAGCCTCGCGTTTTATTTCAGTCATTTAATGCAATTCTTAATGGTCCCCAAATTGCTAGTTTCGAAAGCTCATATAAAGTGTGTGAAAACTTTCTCCAGTTTTTTAGGAGGTTTCTTCTACAAGGGCTCTTATTACATCTCCTGCATGTAACCCATCTATTTCCATTTCTTTCTCTAGCTCTGCTGTTTTTAACCAGTTTGAACCCATCTCTCTTTCCTTTCTGTTGAAGATTATTAATATTATGAAGCCTGCAGGATCTCCTGTTGATCCCATTCCTCCATATTTTTTTAAAGAGTTGGCTCCCATTCTAGGTCCTGTAGTCTTAAATATGATAAATAGCAGCTTGGGATCTGGGGTGGTACCTTGTGCATAGGTACCACCGCATGCACTTGGGCAGCCTTTGTTAAAAAAAACCCTAATCTTGATCCGTCTGTGTTGTCTAATTACAGACCAATCTCTAAGCTACCATTTCCGTCTAAGATCCTGGAGAAGGTAGTTTATACACAACTAAGAAGTTATCTTGGTGAGCATGGAATGCTTGAGGTCTTTCAGTCTGGTTTCAAGGCTCTTCACAGTACTGAAACAGCTCTGTTACGAGTCCTAAATGACATTTATCGTATTACAGATTCTGGTAACTCTGAGTTTCTTTTGCTGCTTGATTTAACAGCTGCCTTTGATGCAGCATGCATGACATTCTTCTGAACACTGGGTGGGAATTAGGGGGACAGCTCTAGACTGGTTTAGGTCCTATCTTATTGATGGAACTTTTTCTGTTAGCCTTGGAGATCTAGAGTCATCATCAGCTCCTCTTACATATGGGGTCCCACAGGGGTCTATCCTTGGACCCCCTCTTTTCTCGTTGTATTTGTTGCTGCTCGGCTATATGCTGAGAAATCATGGCATCTCCTTTCACTGCTATGCAGATGACTGTCAAATTTATCTCCCGTTAAAAACAGAAGGAAGGCTACTCTGTCAAGGCGCTTTTATCATGTCTAGATGATATAAAGGCATGTTTAGCCCAAAATCTTTTTAATTTTAATGATAAATAGATGGAGGTTTTGGTATTTGGTCCTGGTGCCAGGGGTAAAGTTTCACCTTTGGATTTAGGAGATTTGGACCAGTATGTGAAACCTACAGAGTCAAATTTAGGGGTTATATTTGATCATGGCCTTAAATTTGACAAACAGATTAGTGCCGTGGTTCGGTCCAGTTTCTTTCAGTTAAGGCAATTGACAAAACTTAAACCTGTTTTGTCCTTTAGGCTGTTTGAAAAAGCCATCCACACCTTCATCACCACTCGCAATGATTATTGTAATGCTCTGTATTTTAGGGTTTCTCAGACAGCATTACATTGGCTACAGCTGATCCAAAACTCTGCTGCTCGACTATTAACATCCACGCGTAAAAGAGAACATATCTTTCCAGTTCTGGTTTCATTTCATTGGCTCCCAGTACAGTACCGAATTAATTTTAAAATTCTTTGGTCACGTTTAAATTCAATTCAATTCAATTTTATTTCTATAGCGCTTTTAGCAATTTTCATTGCCGCAAAGCAGCTTTACACAGTCAAAAGAATTATTTAAGTTAGTATGAAATGTGAATTTGTATGAATCAAAATGGTCAGTTTGTCCCTGGTGAGCAAGCCGAGGGCGACAGTGGCAAGGAAAAACTCCCTGAGATGGTAATAGGAAGAAACCTTGAGAGGAACCAGACTCAACAGGTAACCCATCCTCATTTGGGTGAAACAGAAAGCAGTAAATGATCTGCATTTATACAGTGTGTAGGGTGGGAGGCAGTTCAGCTATAATAGCTGATGTAAATTGATATTAAAATGGAGTCCAGGTAGTTATTGAAGACCCAGGTAGACTTGTAAGAAGTTCCAGTCCTGAACTATCGGACTGTCAAGTCCCCAGAGAAACAGTTGCCAACACCAGTCAAGGCCCATTTTCTAGGTAGAGAGAATCATCCCCAGACACCAGACGCATCCCAGAGAGACACACGGGGCATCCATGTGACGAGATCTTTAGCCAGAAGCGGGGCACCAGGATGGGTCAGACAGGTCCGGAAGGCAGAGGGAGTCTGGATCACTGGCAGCTTAGGAACGACATGTGTAGCTCGACAGAGAGAGAGAAAGAGTGAAAGGGGGAGACAGGAGGAGAGAGGAAAGAGAAAGAGGGGGGGGAAGAGAAGACGAGGAGAGATGGCAGTTAGGTATGGTCACAGTCACACAATGTATAATGTGAATGTATATTAACTGTAGAGTGCAAGCAGAGACTCCGGCAGGACTAACTATGACAGCATAACTAAAGGGAGAGCCAGAAAGAAACACAAACATGAGGGCTTCCTGAGATGTAAAGCAAACAATCACCTCACCGTCAGCAAACCTGAGTGATCAATGAGAGTGAGGAAGACAGCATCCAAACATACCAGTTCACCATAATACTCTATGTCCATGAGTCCCCCAGATCTGCTCCTTTACCTATGGCAAATCTATTTATAAAAATTCTTGGCTAAATAAATAGGTTTTTAGCCTGGACTTAAACACTAAGCCTGTGTCTGAGTCCCGAATACTATTTGGAAGACTATTCCATAATTTTGGGGCTTTGTAAGAAAAAGCTCTGCCCCCAGGGGTATTTTTCATAATACGCAGTACTGACAAGCAGCCTGCATCTTTTGATCAAAGTAGGCGTGGCGGTTCGTAAGACACTAGCAGTTCGCTCAGGTAAGGTAAATGTTTACATGGCCCCTCCCTACCTCTCGGATCTGCTCCAGCCCTATGCCCCACCCCGATCTGAGACCTCCGATCATCAGATAAACGTTTGCTGATGGTACCCAAGACCAAATCCAAGCTCTGGGGTGATCTCTGTGGCGGAATCCAAACTACTCAACTCAACTCATCTTTATTTGTATAGCACTTTAACAACAAGAATGCCCCAAAGTGCTTCACATAAATAATATAATAACATAGTAATCTTAATAAAATAAAATAAAAACAAGATGATAATAAAAACTAGAGAGGTACATTTCCTGAAAAAGTACAATTAGCATAATGCTAGCAACATGCTAATCACGTTAGCATCATGCTAACAGCATGCTAGGGGGCATGGCTTATGAGCATGATGACAAATCCAAAAGACTAAGTTAAATGGGGCCTCCCCCATGTCTCTATGACAGAGGGTTCCACAGTTAAATTCAATTAAAATATTCCTATGCAATTAACCATTGTATGTTAATTGCCCTCTGCTACGGTAGTTAACCATTAGCCCCTTAGAAAAGTTATAGCACCCCATTCCCAAATACGCCGCACGGTTTGACACCTCATTCATGGGTCTACGACAAACGGTGCGGGACTCAGTCAAATTTGTTCTCAATGTTAAGTCTGTGGGGAGTTAATTGCCCCCTGCGGGCAAAATGCGCACCCCTCAGAAAAGTCATAGCACCCTATTAAGCCGCACGGTTTGACACCTCATTCATGGGTCTACGTTGGACGGTACGGGACTAGTGATTCACCAAAATCCCCATTATAAGTCAATGGGGAAAAATTAGGGACCTCTCTTGCCCCGGTGGTAAAACTTATACCCTTGTGCGGGGTATCTTCTGAGACAGGCTGCAAACCTCTTTGCAAGCACCACTAAAAAGAAAAAGAATAATATTATATATAATATAATAATAAGCCTGTGACATAACAATAGTGATGCTTTGCTTCGTAAGCACCACTAATAAGAACTAGAGAGGAATAAGAAAAAGAAAAATAATAAGCCTGTGAGATAACAATAGTGATGCAATAGCAAGCACCACTAATAAGAAAAAGAATAAAAATAAGCCTGCAAGATAGCAATAGTGATGCTTTGCAAGCACCACTAATAAATATAAATTACAATAAAAAAGAGAAATGGGTTAATTGCAGTGCAGTCATTGATGTACAATTTTATATGTGATGAAGTCACAGTGCGACAGGTAGGTCTTAAATCAAACTTCACTTATGCACACACATATGAAACACTTGCAAACACATATATGAAACACTCGCACATACTTACAGTATATACTACTAATTGTTCAAATAACTACATGAAGACTTATGACTTCATACTAAATATTAAACTGAAACTGAAATGTTGTAATTGTGTTGCATAAAATAATTTATATAATTCATTTATTATTATATTTTAATCAGACTGACATTAAACCGTACTATTCACACTTTACGTTTTTCTTAATTACAAAGTTTTTATGTTCACCTTTATTTATAAGCAATATAAACAAAGTGTAAACAGCATGTATGTTGTTGCTGCTGCTGAATAAATTAATCCCATCTTGTTACTGAATGTGACTGTACATTACCGAGCTCGGGCAGGAATCTATCGCTCTCACGTGTGAATGAAACAGCGCTGGCTTAGTTTTGAATATAGCGTTTACGGCAAAGGGGTAATTTTAACACATTACACCCTTTATTGTGCAACTTGCAACCCGGCCTGTTAGTTACGAGGGCTGCGTTCCGATTGGTAAGCAGTTTCTGAGAAGTAGACTGCACAGGGAGCAGGAAACACACTTTAAAGTACACTGCGGCACGGACAGAGCCAACGGCTCTCCACTGCTCTTCCTGAAGAGCGACTTTAAATTTTATCGACTTGATTTTATTACCTGAATTTTATTACCTGAATTTTGTTTCCTGAATTTTATTACCTGAATTTTTTACACCTAAATTTTGTCGACCTGAATTTATAAGATTGAAAAATAATGAAGATTGTATTTTTAACACTTTAACTTTAAATATTTTTGAACTGCAATTTAGTAACTTAAACATTTTTGCATTGAATTTTAAATGCTTGGATTATATTTTCACTTGAAATATATAACCACAATAAATTGAAGTGGCAAAAATTTCAAACATTGTAAATGCTCTAAGGATTTTTTTCAATTCAGATTAAACTGTAATGCAGAAAAATTCAAACATTTTTATCGCAACACATTTTTTTCAGTTCATGTAATTCAACCTGCTATTTTGCTTTGAGGAATTTTGGCACTATTATACTTCCATAAAGCACCAAGCACCTGTGCTCACCGAGATTTTAAACCTCTCCTTATCACAATGGGTAATCCCCACATGCTTTAAATAGTCAATCATTGTTCCTGTTTTAAAGAAAACCCATCCTGTTTCCCTCAACGATTACCACCCTGTAGCCCTCACCTCGGTAGAGATGAAGTGCTTTAAACGGCTGGTCAGAGACTTCTTCATCTCTTCCGTCTGAGTGCACAGCTTTCGATAATTCTGTGTTCACATCACACAGTTCCTGTCATGGGCCTATCACATCCACACATGGTGAAAAAGGCTCAACAGTGTCTCTACCACCTCAGACGCTTGAGGGACTTTATCGGGAAACATCATAATCTGGTTCAGGAACAGCACCATGCAGGACAAACGAGCTCTATAGAGGGTTGTGCGATCAGCTGAGTTCATTACTTGCATCAAGCTCGCTGACCTGCACTCAATCTACAACAAGCGGTGCTGGACCAAGAACAGGAAGATCATGAAGGGCCCCAGCCATCCCAGCATTGGACTGTTCTCTTTGTTGTGGTCAGGAAAGCACTTCCACTCCCTGAAGGCTTTACACATGTGTTGGAACACACGAAATTTGCACATTTGCATAGGACTGAAAGACTGAATACAGAAACATATATGTTTGCCCATTGTTTTGTTTTTTTTGCACATTCTGGCTAATGTTTACATATAAAAGGACTACTTTTTCATCATTCGGTTCATCATTCTATTTCACACTCCATGACACTGCTGCTGCCTGCACATTGCACATTCCATACTTTTTACAATTTATTTATACAGTTCTTACTTTTTTAGTCTTGCATTTTTACATATTTTTACTTTATTTTATTTTATTGTAACAAAGATAGTAGATTGAATATTTTATACTGTATTTCTATTCTTTCCTATTGTAAATTTATCCCTTCTTACTTCCCTTTTTTTTTCTTTCAAGGTCACAAGTAGTCGTGTAAGCATTTCACTAGACATCATACCGTGTATGGTTGTGTCCGTGACAAATAAAAAAAATAATTTGTTTGTACTGTGTGACTAGTGATGAAATATTCTGTTATACTGGATTTGTGATTTTCTTAAACTAGAAGCCATTGTTGCCTATTGCAGGTTTTGTTGTTGGTGGCAATGGCAAGTAAGGTTTATTAGACCTGTTCTAGACAGACAGAAAAACAGACAGACCGACTTCAGCCACATTTTTTATCTCCTCCTCTCCAAATCCTAAATGGAACAGATATTGTTCTTATATATCTTCCCATTTGTCTGTGTTGATTTTAAGGGATTTTATGTCTCATTTGAGCACATCTTTATATTTGAGCTTGGTTTAGGCAAGCTTCCTGTTTCTGGACATTAGTTCACCATGGAACACATTTTTAGAAATTCTCCCTTCCTGCATATAGCAAACATGTCTTTGGACAACTTATATTGGTATTTGTCTGTACATAATGGCTGTAATTTGAAGTGCTGTTATTTGGACATTTTTAATGCTGGTGATTCTAAATAAACAACATAGGTAGGTTTTGTTTTTTCGTTGGATGGTCATGAGGGGAATGGTAGACATTTTTTTTTTAAATAACTGTTGTTTTCCTTAATTACATAATTCCATAAGTGTATTTGCATAGTTTTATAATCTAGTTTTGAAATCTGCAGTATTGTTCTCGAATATTTGAAGCAAATCCACCAAAAAAAATTCCTTAATAAACATTAATTTGAAGTAGATTGACTAGTATTTTACATGGTAAGATTGTGGTGTCAGGGACCTTGTCCATCCAGGTTATGATGAGATGTGCCATAGGCAGCGAAGGTGGAAGTTGTTCAGACTTCCCTTTAGTTTCAAGTATGCAGTCCAAGTATACCATCGTATAAGAGGCTGCTAATGAGCCAGGTTTCAATTTTGAGTCATTCAAGACATGGCTTGACAGTATGGACATTGAGCTGAGATAAGTAAACTCTCATAAAATGGATGATTTTTAGCCTGTGTTTGTTAATCTTGACAGTTGGTTAGTGTTATTCTTTTTGGGCCCTTTACCTTTTTCAGGCTTGTTGCCAAACCAAATTCAGTGCATGACTGGAAAAAATAATTCACAAGACTGTGGAAATACTCCTCTGAGCAGGCCACAAATTGACACAGTAGTTCCCGATCTGTTGTTTTTTGTATTTTGTTTTTTGCTTAGAGCTGAACAAGATGGAACAGGCCCTCATCGCTCCAGGGAATCATAAGGATTTATGGATGTTACAAAGGCATATTCTGAGAAACTTGGTCTGCGAGTGTTTTGCAAGACGGGCAAAATTTTTTAATAAATTTAAACTTATTGAACGAGCGAGGTCTTGAAATACGAGTAGTATAGTACATATACGCTTTGCTGAGCGTTATGTAATCACAACTAAGCCAATGGTTCTCTCTCTCGCTGTGGGATTGCCATCATTGATCATTTGCCATGCTCTGTCTCAGTGCTCGTGTGTCACTCGTACATTTAACATCTGTGTGTGTAAAGCATTTTTAAATTTTGCTTCTAAGTGTAGTGACTGTTCTTTAGTAACTGCATTGCAACAACGGCCCCAATGCAATGTTACATTTCTGCGAAATCCTCAAAAGAAAGGAAAAACAAGTGCCATTTGATGGGATCCTTTTTAAAGATTTCAGTTTTCCTGACAGAGACTAGTAATTCCTTTAGTGTGTGTGTGTGTTAGAGAAAGTTGTCCACAGTAGCCCTCCTCCTCCTCTCGTCTCACATGTACAATGATTTTATTCAAGGGTAAAGTGCAGGTAAATTTTTTACTTTATATTTTGTATTAATCTTTTTTATATATATTTTTTTGGGTTGTGGAATGTATCATGAGAGTTTCCATTATTTATGCGGGAATTGGATTTTGATATGAGTGCTTTAGATTACAAGCACAATTGGTGTAATACGAGTGCTTAATGTGCAGTAAAGCATTAATAATAAATAAAAACTCACTCAGGTATAAACTCAAAAAATGCTTCATTTACATTTATTAAACATGTATTAAACACAAGTTATAAATCCCATCATCTTAACTTGACAAAAAAATTAGTTCCATACATCTTATTTTCTGTGTTTAAACTGTCACAGTAAAATGACCATGACTGTAAATTAGCATAAGCAATATAAGGGGCAGCTCCATCAAAACAACAGCTGAAGTTTATCAATAATAGTAAGCCAGCCTGTGTGAGCATCATGTTCCGCATTGAATGTACGAATTCCTTGTTTTTCCTGTCTGTATGCAGATCTTTTTATTTTTATTTTTAGTTGCTGTTTCCCCTAAAAGTCTCTACCTCCACATATCTGCACTTTCTTATTAAGCAATAAAAATAAAGAGCTGTATTATCATTGTAATGAAGCAAAAAAAAAAAAATTAGTTTGGTCGCTCTCCGAGAACATCATCAATAAAGAAAATCCAAATACACAATATGTACAATTCAATACATGTACAGTGGGACTTGGACATTCAGGAAAACAGGTATTGTCAGAAATAAAAAGGCATTACACTGTAATGCTCTGGGAAATAAGCTGTTCCTCAGTCTGTTAATGCATTTCCTGATTGTCTTGTACCTTTTGCCCTATGAGAGTGGCACAAACAGTCTGTGACCTAGATGGGTTGAATCCTTGATGATGTTAATAGATCTCTCATGTAGACGCTAGCACAGACTGTGAACAGATTGAGAAACTTAGTTCCTAATTCTCCAAGCAGTCTTAACTTTCTTAGCCAGGTCTCTCTGGTTCTCTGCAGTGCAGCTGGTATACCACGCTGTGACGCAGGGACAGAAAATGTTCTGCTTTCTATCATGCTCCTGTAGAAATTCACTTGACTTGAGTTTAGGACCCATCCCAGTGTGCTCCTGTATTCAGTTGTGAGAATACCTAAATGTCAGGGCCCACCCTAATGTGACATTTGTCAACAAGTCATTAGTTATCCCAAGTACCACAGACACCAACAGATCTCAGTAAGAGAGGCCCTAGCTCTCTGGAGGCACAAAGTTTTTCTCCAAAAAGGGGTACACTTGGGTGCAGTGTCCCATTAAAGAGCTTCTGTCACTGATTAGGGAGTTGTGTGGTGTGTCAGAGGCATGGAAGGCATGCATTTGCATAAAAATAGAAAGAAGTAAGTGTGACAAAGTTACCAAAAGGGCTCATATTCTCCAGCAAGCTCAGTAAAATCCAACAATCATTTTATTTATAGTACTGGGTAAAGTCTTGGGCACATATAAAAATATGGCATAAGCAAAAGATGCTTTTGACAACATTTCTGCATAAAATAAACTTCTATATATAGCAATAAAGAGTAATAAAATCTAATAAAATAGATTTGCGCAGTTTTATAAGAAAATAGCTGTTAGGTTTTACTGAGCATGCTGGAGAATGAGTTCTGGTAACTTTGTCACACTCGCTCCTTTCTATTTTTATGCAAATCCCAGGAGCGTACATTAGGTTTTTTCGTTTCCATTTAAAAACTAGTCTGTCTTGTACTATATATATATATATACACATTTTTTACAGCCATACATATATTCTCCTGTAATGTTATTTATTATATTTTTTGTACATAATTATGCAGACATGATAAACATATATAACAAAATTAGTACAGCATATAATCTGGTGCCTAAGACTTTTGCACAGTACTGTATATATATATATATTAAATGTGTAGACATACAGTTCTGCTCTGCTTTATAATTTACTTTACATTGTATTGCATAAAACCCAGTTAGAAAGAAACAGCCAGGCACTATACCCCCCCTCCCCCACTGCTGACAGTCCCAGACACCAGATGTTTGCAAAGCTAACTGGGAAGTCCTGCTGGCGCCATTTAGGGCAGAGGGCAGAGTGAAGGCACGCAACATGGAACCAGGAGAATCCACTCACTGCAGGAATTGGCACATTACCCTGGCTGGATCCCCAAAGTCTTCCTAAGCCAACTGTTGATTTTTTTTCTGGATCTCATTCTAAGAAGCACCTATTAATAAGAGTGGGGGAGGGCAGAACTAAAAGAAATCTGTCAGAGAAAGAGAGGGAGATATGCATTCTGGGGTGGGGGTGGGGTTCATAAGAAGGAAAGATGTGTGCATGGTCCTATGCTTATAGCATTTTTAGCATAATTCACTCATTACATCTCTACATGTATCTAATATAAATAAAATAAAATGGTTATCTTTTTATGTGACAACCTAATTTGGGAAGTTCATGGTTGCCCACAATGTTTACCATGTTCTCCATGCTATAATCACAATTATTTATTAGCTGGCTTAACTCATACTAATATCTAGTTAAGCTGGCTTATACTAATTTATTTTCATTTTAACATGAAGTTTAATTTGTGTAATTTTCATATTTACATTTGTATAGGAATAAAGTGAAGACTTTGGCATAGAAGAAAGATGAACTTCACCACAGAATGGTAAACCAAGGCGTGTTCTGCACTGAGGCATTTGAAGCCTGATCTCTTGGAATGTTCTACAAAGGTCAAAGCATATTCGGGAAACATTTTTAACACATAATAATAATAATTATAATAATAATAATAATAATAATAGTAGTAGTAGTAGTAGTAGTATAGTAATACTACAGTAACTACAGACAATTGAGATATAATGCTTTTAACAGAGCAAATTTATTATATTTCTGATTCTAAAATTATCAAATGGTATTGTAAATTTCCCATTTGATATATTGGATATATTGGCATTTAATTTACTTATTGGATTTAATTCACTTTTTTTTTTTATTGAAACTGGTAAAATCAGATGGATTTTAACACATTCATAATATGAATTATTAACATAAAATGTGTAATGCCATAAAAGATCTTATGGATAATCAATATGGATAATAATTTGTATTTAATGTTTACTCCTCAAAATAAATACTAAAATAATTTTTGTTCTGATCTGTCTCTCAGTTAATCTGATATGTGCCAACATAAATCAATGTTTATCTTAAATGTAGTAATTTGTTAACATTACAGCACAGTATCTTTTGTTATTAACATGGATAATTAGATAAATATCTATACTAGGTGTCATTATATTGGTTACAAATCTGGTGTCCCCATTTTTTATTTTCTTTAAGTCATGTTCACCAAAAGAACAGTCAAGCACTGCAACATTTTATTCATCACCTTTAGCTTTGATTACAGCACACAATGTGGTGGCCAGATCACATGTGAAAATTATTCCTCATGCTCTCAGAATCATCGCTTTACAATTTGAGTCCTGCAACATGCCTGTGCCATCAGGGAAGAAAACCTCTATTGAAATGACACCTTGGTCATTCACTACATTTAGGTTGTCAGCTGACTTAATTTTAATGCCACATAATATCTCTGAGCCCTGACCAGGACCTGATCAACAGTAGCAACTCCAGATCAAACCACTGCCTCCAGAGGCTGGTATAGTATGCACTATGCATGAAGGGTGCATTGCTTCATGCGCTTCCCTTCTTACCCTGAAACACTTAATAGGTTCAATTTGAACTCATTACACATCATAACCTTTTGCTTCACAGTCCAATCTTCATGCTTCCTAACAAATTTAAGCCTTTTTTTTTCCTGATGATTTTAATTAACAAGATTCTTAGGGGGCTTATGGTAACACAGCAGTAAATCCTGTGTGTTCTCATTACATTGTGTGCATATGGAAATGCTTTTACTTTTACAATTAAACACATTTGTTTTTTTTGTCTGATTTTTTTACTATGCGACTTCAAGTGATCTTCATTCATGATTTTACCTAGATTTTAAAAATGTGTTGAAGTGTTCTTAACCCAGTTCCAGTAATATCGAATCTTACTTCTTTTTTTTCTTTTTTTTTTTTGCTTAATGCAGGCCAATAATTTGACTTTGGTGACTTTTTGGGCCAGGCGTGTATAATGGAAGTACACATCCTGCTTATCTGCACAAGTATAAATACTGTATCTTTTTCTTTTTTTTTTTTTTCAATTTCTTCCGTTCTATTACAATATTCATAAACCAACTGTCTTTACACGCATGTCCATACATTTTGGAGCAAAGATATGAAGCAAATCATTTGGCCTCTGTACACAACATCAAAATTCAAGCCTTTTAGCTTTAATTCAAACTGTGTGGCATAACCCATTCAGAAATTAAAGCCATTTTCACATGCATACCCACATTTTGAGGGGCTCAGAAATATGCAAAAAATGCTATAATTCCAAGCGTAACGATTGCCTTTACTACTTGTATGAAAATCTTTTAATTAGTGTCAATGACTGCCCGAAGTCTGGAACCAGTAGACATTACCAAATGCTGTTTCCTCATTTAGAGAAGCTTTAACATGCAATTACTGCTGTTTTGTGAGTCCTTCTGCCACCAGTCTCCTCTTTTGTTGGTGTAAAACAAAGTGGGTAGAGAGCAGGTGACTGACTTGGCCAGTGAAAAATAACCCATTTTTTTGCCACTGCACCTCATCAAGTTTTCTTCCAGTGCTCCATGTGGGATTTGTGTCTGTTTCTCACATGCCCCATCTTGATGGTGGATGATGAGATGACTGCCCACAAAGTCTAATCACCTCGCCAGGGTTGTCTAAGGACCTAAAAAAAAAAAAGTTTATATATTTTTAATATAATCATTTTTACTTCAACCATTCATGTCAATCTTGCATCAGGAATTTGGTCTGCAGACAGCGCAAAGTGTAAGTACAGATAATAAGGCTTTTAGAAGCAAAATAGAAAAATAAACAGAAACAAAAACAAAATATCAGCAATACTCAAAATTACAGTAATTTTGAACAAAAGATTGAAGACAACGACCAACTGTCAGAGAGGTGTATGGGTAAATAAGTTTAAGACAACATGGCTGGTGCAGAACTGAAGTCTGGAAATAACACCCATAACACAGGAGAGTACATAGGCACAGTGTGCCCTCCAGTGGTTATCTCTGACACAAGAGGTGCATTCCGGTTGGCCTGAAGTACCCTGCAAAGTATACTTCACAGCATTCTCAGCCAGAATACCTATGTCATTACATCTCACTGGAGTGTGGAACAAAATGGAGCATAAAGTAAAATTTATTTATTTATTATCACAATAATTTAAAATCTTTATTTAATTAAGAAATCCTTAGCATTATAAATAATTTATACATGTTTCAACAGTGTTGTTTTAATAAATATTTAATATTTAATGTCCATAATGTGAAATTTCCACAGGACAGGTTGAACTAAACTTTTTGCCCAGACATGGTGTGTGTGTGTGTGTGTGTGTGTGTGTGTGTGTGTGTGTATACACTCAACAAAAATATAAACGCAACACCTTTGTTTCTGCTCTGATTTTTTATGAGATGGACTTAAAGATCAAAAATTCATTCCAGATACACAGTATTACCATTTCTCTTAAACAGTGTTCACAAATCAGTCTAAATGTGTGATAGTGAGCACTTCTGCTTTGCTGAGATAATCCATCCCACCTCACAGGTGTGCCACATCAAGATGCTGATCTGACATCATGAGTAGTGCACAGGTGTCCCTTATACTTCCCACAATAAAAGGCCACCCTGAAATGTGCAGTTTTGTCTCACAGCAAAATGCCACAGATGCCACAAGCATTGAGGAAGCGTGCAATTGGCATGCTGACAGCAGGAATAACAACCAGATCTGTTGCTCGTGCATTGAATGTTCATTTCTCCACCATAAGCCGTCTCCAAAGGCGTTTCAGAGAATATGGCAGTACATCCAACCGGCCTCACAACCGCAGACCACGTGTAATCACACCAGCCCAGGACCTCCACATTCAGCAGGTTCACCTCCAAGATCATCTGAGACCAGCCACTCGGACAGCTGCTGAAATAATCGCCTCTCTCTCTCTCTCTCTATATATATATATATATATATATATTATTGCGAGAGGCGATGACTTTCTGGTGGAATATGTCTGCATTTTATCGATAAATCACACGCGTTTATCAGCCTTTTGATAAAAACGCTGCCTTTTGTAAAGTGAAAGTATGAGGCGCGGGTTCACGCACACCGATAGACAGCTTTATTTCAGTCATAAATTCACAATCACATTCCAGCTATTCCAGTCACCATTTGCCATATACTGTCTGCTATATTTTATATTTAATTAAACTGTATTGAAACAAAATAGTGTATTTTCCTTATTTAAAATCGCTTCCGGAACATGGAAAACAGTAAAACCTAAGCACAAACAGAAACGACAAATAAGGGAATGTACGAAACATTAACACCTTTACCGTGTTCAAATGAATAAATAGTTACTGCATTATGTTTCAAGACATCCTTAATTTACATCTTTGTCCTAATTATATTGTTACGGGGCGTGGTGTGGCGGAGATCCGCACCACGAGATGTTTTACTGATTATAAAGCCCTGATGCAGGGCTTTAGAGGGGGTCAGTGAAATAGGAGTTGTAAGATCTTATGACAGGCACGGGAATACCTTTCCGTTTGGAGATAGAATGGAATTATTAAGAAACTTAAAAGGAAACCAAAAGAAAAGTGAAAACAAAATAAACAGAGCTCAAAAACTCAAAATCCTCTCGGAGCACATTTATAGTAAGGGAGAATAGAGTTCGTGCTTTGTGCACTTTAACCCGATTGCACGCGCTAAACTGATGCGCGTCGCTCTCCCTCACTTTCTCTCTCTCTCTCTCGCCGGCTTCTTAGACAGACAGAGGCTTGGGCTTTGCCTGTGTCTTCTTCAGCGGGCTTTATCTTTGCCCCTGACACCTTTTACCAGTGCGACCTTATAATCACACGAAGTGTCGCGGTATCACGAGCCATTATATAAACACGCTGCCAGGTGCGGCTTGTTCTGGCCGATTGCCTGACGGCGGCGCTGCCTGGCAACCGCGTGTATAAATGGCTGCGCAATTATAGCCGATCCGCCTCAAGGTTGTGCGTGTTGTGGCTTCACAAATGCTTTGCTGCATACCTCGGTTGTAACGAGTGGTTATTTCAGTTAAAGTTGCTCTTCTATCAGCTTGAATCAGTCGGCCCATTCTCCTCTGACCTCTAGCATCAACAAGGCATTTTCGCCCACAGGACTGCCACATACTGGATGTTTTTCCCTTTTCACACCATTCTTTGTAAACCCTAGAAATACTTGTGCGTGAAAATACTACAACAGCTACAACAGCAGAAGACCCCACCGGGTACCACTCATCTCCACTACAAATAGAAAAAAGAGGCTACAATTTGCACACGCTCACCAAAATTGGACAGTTGAAGACTGATGAGTCTCAATTTCTGTTGATACATTCAAACGTTAGAGTCAGAGGCGTAAACAGAATGAGAATATGGATCCATCATGCCTTGTTACCCATGTGCAGGCTGGTGGTGGTGGTGGGGTAATGGTGTGGGGGATGTTTTCTTGGCACACTTTAGGCCCCTTAGTGCCAATTGGGCATTGTTTAAATGGCACAGGCTACCTAAGCATTGTTTCTGACCATGTCCATGTACCCATTCTCTGATGGCTACTTCCAGCAGGATAACTCCCCCGTGTCACAAAGCTCAAATCATTTCAAATTGGTTTCTTGAATATGACAATGAGTTCACTGTATTAAAATGGCCCCCACAGCCACCAGATCTCAACCCAATGGAGCATCTTTGGGATGTGGTGGAACGGGAGCTTCGTGCCCTGGATTTGCATCCCACAAATCTCCATTACTGCAAGATGCTATCCTATCAATATGGGCCAACATTTCTAAAGAATGCTTTTAGCACCTTGTTGAATCAATGCCATGTAGAATTGGGGGTCAAACACCATATCAGTATGGTGTTCCTAATAATCCTTTAGGTGAGTGTATATACACTCACCTAAAGGATTATTAGGAACGCACACACACACACATATATATATATATATATATATATATATATATCCTGTTTTCTCTGACCATCCTTGAGATGTTTTTGCAGCTTAATTGAAGTTCTGTGGTAAATTCAGTTGATTGGACATGATTTGGAAAAGCACACACCTGTCTATATAAGGTCCCACAGTTGACAATTCTTGTCAGAGCACAAATCAAGCATGAAGTCAAAGGAATTGTCTGTAGACCTCCCAGACAGGATTGTCTCAAGGCACAAATCTGGGGAAGGTTACAGAAAAAATTCTGCTGCTTTGAAGGTCCCAATGAGCACAGTGGCCTCCATCATCAGTAAGTGTAGGAGGTTTAAAACCACCAGGACGCTTCCTAAAAATGGCCGGCCATCTAAACTGAGCGATCGGGGGAAGAAGGGCCTTGGTCAGGGAGGTGACTAAGAACCCGATGGTCACTCTGTCAGAGCTCCAGAGGTCGTCTGTGGAGAGAGGAAAGCCTTCCAGAAGGACAACCATCTCTGCAGCAATCTACCAATCAGGCCTATATGGTAGAGTGGCCAGACGGAAGCCACTCCTTAGTAAAGGAGCCCGTCTGAAGTTTGCCAAAAAGCACTTGAAGGACTCTGAGGCTCTGAGGAGGTGTTCTCTATCGTATGCAATCAGTAATGGAGATTTCAGCTTCGTCCCACAACAGGTTGATGTCTTTTAGGTCTTTTTCCCATGTGATCTTTGGGCGCCCTGACATTCTTATCCCTGGCTGTGTCTTCTCCTGACGCAGTCTCAATATGGATGCAGCCATCATCGCTGGAAGGCATTTATCCGGTGGATGATTCTGAAATAAAAATCTTTCATTTCTGCATACTTTCTGGACATTTATATCCATTTGATTTTTCACACTTTTGCACATTACCATATTTTGCATATTTGTACAGTCATCCCTGTGTATATTTTGTACAGCTATTATTATTTTTGACCATATCCCATATTTTATATTTAATATTCTGTTCTTCTTATCTTCTCCTCTATATTTTATTCATTTCCATTCCATAAATTTCTATATTTTTTAAAATATATTTCTATTCATAATTTAGAGTTTAAGGGTCACGAGCGGTTGTATAAGCATTTCACTGCATATCGTACTGTGTATGACTGTGTATGTGACAAATGAAATTTGAATTTGATGTTTTTTGTCACCTTCTATGTCCTTGCGAGCATGGATTGCAGTTCAGACAATGATGGCATGAAAAAGGAAGATTTTGGTTTGTATACTGATGATGTTAGTGTGCCATATTGATTTCAGGTCAAATATGCTCAAATAATTTGAACAAATGCTCAAATTATTATAGTCAGACTTAAAAAAAAAACATTTAATAGTAGACTGCGTTTTGTGCAGAACTTCATTCTTGCTAGGTTGGAGGTCACTCACGTACGTACGTGTGTGTGTGAGGGAGAGAGAGAGAATTGCTAAAAAAAAAAAACACTGTATAATAACAATAATAATAATTAAGAATATTTTTTTTACCAAGGTTATTCGCTTCCATGCAGGTTACTGTGGTTTAATGTTTGAAACAAAACAGTGAGCGCATATATCCTTTGACGTGTTCATATGCCTCAGCATATTGTTTAAATAATCATTGTGGGCCGCTATGGCCAATATGCCAGGGCTGTTTTTTGATCCCAGTCCAGCCCTACTAGTCATTAGTCTGGCTGCAAGCACACGAGTATGCTTTGGCTGTTTCCTAGTGTATCCCGTTAACACTCCCTACCAATAGATGGCGTGATGCACTCATTGTTGTTTGCCAACCATCATAAGGCTCAAGAAGAATTTTTTCCGTCCACTTAAGGGTGGAGTCCAATCCGAAGTGTACTTTACAGGGTACTCCCTACTCCCTGTTTCGTTTGCAGTGAATGTTGATGAAGGGAACTTCCCTCGACAAAATCCCACAATTCGGAACACCCTGCGAAGTTACCAGCACAGACGTCACTTTCTCCGTGCGTTACCATGATAACACAAGCACCTCGGATACATGTCGCTGCTACTGTGGAAATTTTTAACTACGGACATTAAATATTGAATATTCATTGAAACAAAAACTGATAGCATTATAAAACATACTATAGAAACGTGTATAACTTGTAAATATATTATTGATTAAATATTTACGGAGCTGTATTTATTATTATTATTATTTTTTTTTACAGATTTCTTACCTATATAGCACTAAGGATTTCTTGGTTAAATTAAAATTTAAATGTGTCCTTTTAATATGTTACCGTCCTCGATGATAATTATAATAATAAATGAATTCTTTTTCTAACTGCTTTTTTTTTCACGCTGCAGCGAGACGCAGTGACTACATTTTCCCTTTACCGGTAAAGTGTTCCCTTTACCTGATGTTCACTCGTCCCCTACACCGTTCGCAGTTCCCTTTAAACTAAACATTTCCGCTCGTTTGGAACCACACTTAACATGGCTGAACACCCTATGAACTATACTTTGCAGGGTACTTCAGGCCGTTTGTAACGCACCCAGGTTAAGCTCATACTTCAAGGGCAGGATCACGAGCATTAAGGTGCTATCTTTCAGTAACTTATATATTTGACATACGCGAATGTAATGGATAGTGAAGGTGTGCGGACGGACTCTCAGCTTCAGCAGTTTGTTGAAATCGAGTCTCAAAAGCAAAGGTTTCAACAGCTGGTTCACCAAATGACAGAAGTCTGTTGGGTAAGGAAAGACGTGTATTAGCATATTAGCATGAAATTACTTAAATTGTATAAACTAATCTCATAAAATAATTAAGTTAATCCAACGAACTGGGTTTAGGTAAAAAAAAAAAAAAGAGGTAGCTTGCGAAGTAAGTACGAGCTGTTTTAAAAAGAGGCAAGTGCTGTGCTATTTACAGCATCTAGACTTTATCTTGCTTATATGGCTAAACCATATGTGTCAGACTCAATAAAATCGAGTTGGACCTTAACTGGAAATGCGTAATCTTCTCAAACCTAAAAATTGTACCTATTAAAATGACTTGGTTTGAATTTTATATATCAGTGCTGGGAATTGTTCAAGAATTTTCAGTACAATACCAAATTTTATACATTGTGTTACAGTTCCTGAGCAAATCCTTAAAAAAAACATTTTAATATAATGATGTCTTAATGCAAATGTTGAAAATATAAGTACAAAGATAATTTCTGAAAATGCTTCTTTTTTTCATTCTTTTCTAATTTAGTACAAACACTTTCATTATTTTCAATAACTAGTTTGTCTCAATTTAATGACAACATCCATTCAGACAGACATATTTTGAACAAGGGTTAACATGGTCAGTACCACAAATTAGTTTCATAATAAATAATGTGAATGTATAATGTATATATATGTATACACACTACGAAGTCACGTCTCACACGCAAATGCAAATTGTAGAGGGATTTTTGTTATTTCAAACAGGTCAGCCGTGACGATGCCTTAAACGTATGCCGAGTGGTTAATAACTTTGTGTGGCAATATATTGAGTGATATTATAATCAGTGACACCATCAGTGACATGTTGAGTAACATCATAGTGTTCATAGCATCTGTGGCCTATTCTACACACATACAGTACACATCACAAATGCTAACACTTTCACACGAACAAACACACACACACATCACAAATCTTAACATTCACACGCATGAAATAAGTTTAAGGCATTATCACGGCTGACCTGTTTGAAATATACAAAAATACCTCTACGATTTTGCATTCTCAATGTCTTTAGATCACATTGGCTCGATTTGGTGGCGATCATATAAATTTCATGAAATTACTAGAATTCGCGTACCGGTCCGGTACATACCGGTTATATAGGTTTTCGGTACCCAACCCTAGCCTCCTGTTGAGTTGAGCCCATGACATGCAAAAGTTGTTCGGCTCAATGAGCTGTAAATGTGTTTCTTGTGAATATGTGCAAGTGTGTATGAGCTATGCAGCAAAATCTCATGTGAGGGCTCCTGAGGGCCCCAGGCCACGTGACTTTCAGGTATTCTAATAGCAGCAGATTCCAACTTTTCTGTAAATTTTCAAGAGTTTTTAAGTATGTAAAAAAAAAAAAAAAGCGTTGGAATTTTTAAAAAATCCTTAGGAAAACAAGTGCGTAACGTGTAGTGCCATTGCCACCTGGGCACACCGCACAACCTGTGTGTTATTCGAGTTTGTTAAGACTTATAAAAAGCCATTGGCGCCCAGGTGCACCTCACAACTTGCACACTTCACACACTTTATAGGGATAATGTCAGATTAGGCCCTAAATATTTGTTGTGTGTGTGTGTGAGAGAGACATGTGACATGTGAGGGTTAGTGTGTCCGTGTGAGAGAGAGCCAGAGGTGTTTGTGTAATGATTAAATGTCTGTGTGTTTGTGTGACGAGTAAATGTGTTAGTGTGTGTGTAGTGTGTGTCTGTGTTCTGTATTAACATTTTTGATGTGTGTGTGAGACATGACTTTAGTGTGTATGTGTGTTTCTGTATGCGTGAGAGAGAGAGAAGGTGTGTGAGTGTTAACATTTGTAATGTAAGTTTAAGGCATCGTCACAGCTGACCTGTTTGAGATATCAGAAATCCCTTTACAATTTTGCATTTGCTTGTAATGCGTGTGTGAGACTTGACTTGTTTGTCCGTGTTTGTGCATGTGGGTTAACATTGTGTGTGTTAGTATGTGTGTGTGATGTCTGTGAGACGTGACTTATTAGTGTGTGTGTGTGTGTGTGTGAGGGATGTGTGTGTGTGAATGTTAACATGTGTGATTTGTACGTGTGAACAAAAGGCCACAGATGAAAAAAAAAAAAGTATCACAGTGATGTCCCTGAATGTGTCACTCAATTTAATGTCCTACAGAAAGTTGTTATTCACTTTTCAGCATAAGTTTAAGGCATTATCACGGCTAACCCATTTACGGTATGAAAAATCCCTCTAAAATTTTGCATCCTCAATGTCTTTAGATCACATTGGCTCGGTTTGCTGGCAATTGTTTAAATTTCCTAGGAGAAGTATATCAAAATCCATCGGGTGTGTTTTGGCAAACAACCCAAAATAACTGACTCTCTGTTGAGTTGAGCCCAAGACAGGCAAAAGTTGTTCGGCTCAATGAACTCGAGTTTCGTGGTACACATTTATAGCTCACACATAAGTGTGTATGAGCTATGCAGCAAAATCTCGCCACGTGACTTTCTGGTGGCAATCTTAATCCTAATGGCAGCGGATTCTTGTCTGTCAATGGCAGGAGATACTTGTCTGTCAATTTTCAAGAGTTTTTGAGCATGTTAAGACCCCCCCTCAAAAGCCTGAAAAGGTGAGGGGAAAAAATCCTTAGGAAAACAAGAGGGTTCTGCGCACCCTATAGTGCTTGGTCCCTAACTTAGGAAAGAAAGAGTGCCCTGCATCATCTAAAAGGACAGCAGAGTCTGCCATAAAAAATAGATCTACTAGTTTTGGTAACTACTGTACATACAGTAGGGTGATTCCATCTCAAATCAACCAGAGGGTTTCACCACATGATCACAGATTTTGCTGATTTTTTTCACCAATTGTTGATATTGCCATGAAAATAAAAACCACCAATTTTTTTGTCCCAACTCCCACTCGTTAAAAAATGGCAGCCATCTTAATTTTTGGCCTCAAAGTGCTTTAAGACATGCCACGCCCCTTTTTCGAAGTCCTTTTTTCCTTGATAACTCACTTGCTATATGTCATATGGGAATGAAACTATGTATATTTATGTAAGTTTTTATGTAGATTCAGATTCTGCAATCGGAATTTGGCTATCTGCTGTGGTTATGAAGATATTTCTGAAAAACCATTTTTTGGGGGTACCCCTCTTCGACCCCCCCAGAACCCAAGGTCTGCATGTATGTATGTTACTCAAAAAAATAGGGGTTACTTCACATCACCTTATCTTGAAAATAAATAAAAACCAGGGGTGTGTTATGCCCTGTTTTATAGAAATCATTAAAAATCAATTGTCCAGGTTTTGCAAATGTTTTACGATTTGATACACATTTTATATACAGAGAATGTACATGGATCTACACAATAGGCCTTATCTACCAGTAAATGTGTCATTTTATGGTGGTACATGTAAGATACATGTATCACTGTCAAACAGTATCCTGTAACTGAACCATTCAGGTTCATACTGATCAGAAAGTTGAATTACCTCCAACCAACTCCATGAGTGACCTCACACTCAAGAAACTTGGTGATTGCATCATCTTTTTCTTGGTGCTTATTAAGTGCAGAAAAACAAAAGCATGTGAGTGTGTTTCATTTATGTTAATTTATTAACTGAAGCTTTCCAATGTAGTTTGTTATCTTAATCACAATCTGATTACAAAGACTTGATGGCAAAGCTTGTCGGTTCTTTGGATTCTTGTAACTATATGTTGCACAGGTGTGAGCAGTGCCCCCCTAAATCAAAACTATCTGATTATCTTGATTAGGGCAGGGCAATATGGCCAAAAATATTTAGCACCATATATATTTGAAAATTTGCGATAATGATATAACTGACGATATGATTGACACGAGACAAAGCAGCTGTTTGTATGTGCATTAAAGCTATATAACATTTTAACAATGCAAATGCAAATTCCACACCACTGAAGTTGCACAATTTTTACAAACCAATTCTGGTTTATCTGTTTCATTCAACAACCCGCTTTCGCCCTTCTTATTCTCCGCCGCCGCCATGCTTTTTCCGTCATAAGCGTTTGGAAACAAAGGCACTGCACATGTGTGTTTTACCCATATTCTATCGCAATATTTAATTTTCTTATCATTGCCTAACATTGTACCGGTATTACCGTGGAAGCAGTGTTGCCAACTCGTCAGTAAGGAAAGTAGCTATTGGCTGTCGTAGAAGTCGCTAGAAGTCGCTAGATGACGTCATCACGTAATTTGCATAATGCACGCTTTTTCACAGTGTGAAAAAGCTGCTTTACCTGCTTCTCCAATGTGATCACATGCCAGCATAGAACAGTGTTCAGCGATAACTAATGCCATGGTGGCTTTAGCTTTTTTTGAAGAGTCATTATTTATTTTTTTTTTTACCATAAATGGCAGTTTGTTTTGTGTGAAACTATTGTAAGTCTTTGCCTTTTGTGTATGTTTCTGAGTTGACATGTGTTTTTTTTATATCGCAAAGTTTGGCATAAAAATCAGTCTTGCAATACAGGGAGTATGCCTGTGTATTATCTCTAATAAAAGGCTTCAACCATCCGTTAAATTCAGGATTTGATTCCCACTCCTTTCTGAATTTCTGAGAGTATAGTTTTGACTGAGACATGATGAACTAGCGAGCTATATGTTTATGCTAAAGTCACAGAGAAGCACAAACACAGTGGATGAGGTAAGTAATGAGGCTGTTTGAGTCAAATGCAGCGATTTATTCTTGTGCAGCAATTTATTTTAGACAAAGAACATTTTTTAATATGCATCGGAACAGGATATTTTTATTACAAGCCAGGGCGGGATCACTTAACGGCGGATTCGCGCATGGGCAATTCATTTGCAGTCGAGACTCGTAGGAGTGAGCATCTCCTGCTGTAACTGCAGCTTGGGGGGGTTGGGTTATGGCAAGCCGTTTTAACATTTAATGGCAAAATTTTACTATCCGGAATAAACCTTACAGATATCAACAACATATTTTTGAAGTTGTAATTGCATTCTGACAAGTCAAAATGACAGTTAGAGATATCTGTAATTCAGGTTTGGATAGTCACAATGAAAGTTAGGGATATCTGCAATTAAGTTTTTAAGAGTCAAAACTGAATTATGGATATCTGCAATGACGCCACTGAAACTGATATTCGACTTGTCAGACATTCTAAATTACAATAACAGATATCTATAACTGAGTTTTGCCTAGGCAGAATTAAAGTTAAAGATATCGTAAACGTCAGCATTCTTGTGTCCGACGTTGCTCGTGAAAGACTTCACATTGGATATTTGCCCAGCAGACAAATTATTTGAACAGTTAGCAGAAGAAATGGCGGTCGCTGTTGTAGACAAAATAATTAAAAAATGCCATGCCATAGAACTCATATACAATCAAGAAATCTGTGGGGAACAAGAGCTTAGTTGTGGGAAAAATTTACGTCGTATTTAAACAGTAAGCCGCTCCCGTCAATATCAAACCCGTCCCGTCCTCCTATTTGCCGTAACTTGTGACACAATTACAGATATCTGCAACGTTATTTTGCCTAGTCAAAGCTCTATATTCAAGATATCTGTAATTACAATTTGACTAGGCAGAATGAAAGTTAAAGATATCTCTCATTTGAGATATCTCTAATCAAAATTCATTTAAAGATATCTAAAATTTGATAACAGATATCTGATTCTAAATTATGTCTATTCACAATTCCTGTTAAAGATATCTACAATTTCATTCTGACTAGTGACAATACCAGTTCAAGATATCTATAATCCAGTTTTGACTAGTTAAAGTAGATTTTAAGATATCTAAAAAGGACATTATAAATATCTTTAATTGAGGGGAGTTGATGATATCTTGAATTGGAATTGTGACTAGTCAGAATTAAATTGTAGATATCTCTAACAGGAATTATGGATAGTCATAATTTACTTGTAGATATCCACATTTCACAATGTGAATATCTACAACTGAGTTAAAGATATCTGTTAAGGAAAGCTCCATAGACATGAATGGTAAAAGTGACGTCATTCGTCCTAGGAAGAACGACGTTGTGGATATCTGGAATGGTCGTTGTTGATAGAAGGAATGCTATTGTGGATATCTGAAATTTTCATTTTGCCTAGGAAGAACTGAATTACGGATATCTGTAATACATATCCAGACTTGCCATTAAATGTTAAAACGGCTTGCCATAGGGGGGGACTCCTGCGAGAGGACAGGCCTGTCTGTGAGTGCTTTGGGACGGGGGAGGGGCCGGCGGCGACAGCTGCTGTGGCAAGTTGAGAAGAGTCAGTACAGACACATCAGAGTCTCCAAAAGTCTCCAGTAACACAAGAAAAAGTCGCCAGATTTGTCGTTAGTCGCTTTTTAAAAAAATTGTCGCTAGAGGGATTTGAAAAGTCGCTAAATATAGCGACAAAGTCTCTAAGTTGGCAACACTGCGTGGAAGGTATAATCTGGCCCAGCCCTAATCTTGATGGTATATTTGAAAATGCTGATTTGGACCCAGATGACACTGTTCAGTTCAAGCAGTGGATTTCATTATGAGACTTTGTGAAAAATGTGACCCCTGCACAGCTCATCACTATACAGCCAAGGCCCAAGCTGCTTATTTGAAAGAACTGAAAGAGAAACTTCCCATTGGAAAGGAGGCTGTTATCCTCATGGATTTTGCCGAATGTTATTTTTTATTTGTCAGGATGCTGTTCAAGGTTTTCATTGGGATACATCCCAGGTGATTCTGCATCCCTTCGTGGTTTACTATAGGGATGGTAGTGAAAACGATGGTTCACTAAGTTGCAAAAGTTTTTGTGTTGTCAGTAATAAAAGGGAACACAATGCTATTGTTGTTCACTAGTTTATTAAGGTTCTCATGAATCCACTGAAAGTTCTTCTACCAAATTTAAATCATGTGCATTACTTCTCAGATGGTGCAGCCAGCCAGTACAAGAATTATAATTTTTTTTTACAAATTTGTGGAGTGATTTCCTATCAAAATGACTTTGGTAGATACAAAGTGCATGCCTTTCCTAGTTGATATTATTATTATTGTGTCACTGCAACGTGACAGGTCTCATACATGTACATGTACCTTTTTGTCTTATTCCATGAACTCATTTTTGTGGGCTAATAGGAATTTAATAATTCAAATATTGAAAAATTATTAAAATGCTACCTTTTTTCTGCCGATAACTGCACATGCTCAAATCATTGTTGTGTAAAATGGCAGACAGTCCCGACATCACCTGTTATACAACTGACCTGAAAAAAGGTCAATCCTGGATGTGGCACAATTTGGATTTTTGTCTAGTCATCTTTTGTCTGTTCTTTACCCAATATAGCTGGTACTGTATATTGTGTAAAGGCACCACCATTCTCCTTAAAAACTCCTTGCATCCTACTGCACAATACTGCTACTTGCTATTTAAACTATTTATTATAGTGTATATAATGCACACTACGGCTACTTGCATTAACTTGCAGACTCACTTTATGTACATCTGTTACATACTTATGGTCCTTCCCGGTCTTTATTTAATCTGTTTAGGGGGCAAACACTTTTTCACACAGTGCTTTGTAGTTTTGGATTTTGTTGTCCCTTAATAATAAAAAAACTTCAATTAAAATGCATAATGTGTTTACTTGTTATCTTTGATAACATATATTTAATATTTAAATTTGTTTGATGATCTGAAACATTAAAATAATGGTAAGGGAGCAAACACTTTTTTACACCAATGTATTTTTAATCTTTTATTTGCCTTATAGGTTTTGAACGATACCAAACTTCCACCTTCCAAATTTGTAATTCTTTGATTTTGTCCTTAATGCCTGTTTTAGAGTTTTAGGAACTCCTTCTTGGATGATGTAGCTGCTGTTTCCAGTCATTACTATAGGTTCTAGTCATCCATATAGGCAAACGCATACATACTATGCTTTTGTGATGTGGTCTTGGTCTTGGAGAGAGGGAACAAAAATGAATAAAAAATGGAGAGATGGTAGATGGATCTATAAGGAAAGGGCAAGGAAAAAAATCTGGTCAAAGGAATTAATCTTAAGAATACCATACCAGATTTTTATATCTAAAAATCTGGTATGGGTGGGAGAAGAGTGAAGGAGAGAAAGAGATGAGGAGCTCCCTTCCCCTGATTTGTTAATGGTTGAACTGCCTCCAGGTTTGCAGCTAGGGGCAATGGCAACTCCGTAGCTCTCATTTCGCTCTCAGCTTTTAAATCAAGATAATAAAAATGAATACGTCTTTACATCTTTTCAATAGAAATTATTTAAATACATTTTTCTGATGAAGCAACATATAAGACAAAGTAAACACAAAGAAGCAGCAAAAATATAACTTATTAATTAAAGCGTAAAAATAGCAGATGACAATTATGGGAATTAAGTTGAAATTTTAAGAAAATTGAGATTAAGTCTGTGGTGAAGAGGTGTGGTCAAGTGGTAGGAAAGGGGATCCATCGAGATCCTAAAGGGCCACAAGAGTGAGGTAAGTGAGACCCACACCTAAGCAGAATACAAGCACGATAACATCATCAACTTATTGATTAACATAATTTTTGGTTTTAGTTAACGTTGATTAATCTGGGCATTCCATGACAGTGGTAGTAGACAAACTGGCCACTGAGTCCCACAATGCCACCTTTCGCTAAAGGAGCTCAGTGCAGGCCTTTGGCTTTTTCTAATGTCTCATTTTAGACAGGCTGTTGTAACATGTAGTTGCTGCATCCAAGGTGGTGAACCATGCTCTAAAGTATTTGTTAATCTCCAGTCTGTACATAGAGGAGAGCCTCCAGACATTGCTGTTGCTCAGTATGCAGCTCAGAAATAGCTTCTTAATCCAAAGTCAAACTTGACACAAATTTGACTTTGGATTAAGTACTTTGTAATGTTTTATTCCGCCTTCATTGACAATGTCATAACTTACTGGAAAGCTAAAATGCTATGGAGGGTTTCACAACTGCAACTTTGACTAATTGCAATAGACGAAGAGACCAACATTATTTAAGCCATTACTATGTGCAGTACTCTTTATATTTTGCTCTAGAATTAAAAACATTTAGTTTATAAAGTAATAATTACAGCTTCACTGTTTCAGTTATAAGTTCATATTTAAAAGACAATATCATAGGTTAATCTTGAAATTCTGAAAGCCTTGTTTACCCTATGAAGCAGTCATAGATGGAGGAAAAACATTAAAGCCACATCTTACTACGTTGCACACTTAAAATGCTATTGCATGCATGAAATAGTTAATTTTTATGCATTTTTTGTGACATACATCCATGTGCACAGTTAAATATTGGTCTATTTTACAACTATTTCATTGTATGATTTATTAACTAACTAACTAATCAATCCACTTATTTTCCCCAAGTACCTGTGTATGTTTTAGCTTTAATGTATTCTGTGCACAAATATCACTTCCAAATATCCCCCCTCCCCCCCAGCTTTCTTTTTACTTTTTGAGGAAAAGTTCAATTAATATGAATACTTTTGCAAGGCGCTGTAATGTAACTAAAATGGCTACTCTGTAATGAGAAACCTTACTTTTTACTGTAGCTGCCTATTGTCCTAGTACAACTATTATTGTCTTGTCAGAATTTAGTTGAAAGAAGTTAATAGGCAGTCACTGTCCAGTGTTATTTGCATATTCCTCAACATTACAGTATACAGCCCACAGTATATTTTTTTCTGTGATCCATCCTACATTTGAGACCCTACTGACTGTGATTCTGTTAGCAATTTTAAAAACATATACACAGTACAGTGAAACCTCGGATTGCGAGAGTAACGCGGTTTGCGAGTGTGAATTTTGGAAAATTTATTAAATTAAATTTTGGAAAATGAACAAGTCTTGGTTTAACGAGTATCATGTATCATGCACACGCTTCTTGTTTTAATGCTGAGCGTCATCACAACTGAGCCAACGGGTTTTCTCTCTCTTGCGCTGCGGAACTGTGGGCGCAATCTTTGCGTGTAAAGCAAAAGCAAGTCTCATTGAGAGGTTAAAGGTCCAATTTCTCTCTCTGTATCAGTCTGCTCTTTGTGTCTGTGTGTGCCTTGGATTACAAGCATAATTCGTTCCGCAAGCTGGCTCGTGTTTCAAAACACTTGTAAACCAAATTGAATTTTCCCATAAGAAATAATGGAAACTCAAATTATTTGTTCCATAGCTCCAAAAAATAAATACATTGGACACCAAACCACACAGACCCCTCCAACTTTCGCCTTCAGAGAGACACAAACACACTTTCTCTCTTTTTCTCTGCTCCACACAGAAACACTGCTCAGTCGCAATTCTTTTAAAAGGTAAAGTGTGATTCCGTTAGTGTGTCGCTCAATCGAGTGTCATTAAAGAGATTTCTTGTTTATTTTTCTGTAAAACAGTGTTTCCGTTGTGTGCGTGCGCATGTGTGAAAAGAGTGGAGGAAGGGTAACTGTAAAACGAGAAGGGGAAGAGGGGAGGGGCTCCTTTAGCTTCACATACACAGTGCCTACGCCCAAACGGAAACACTTATCTATTTATTTTTACTTTTATTTTTCAAGATAAAGTGCACTTTTTAATTGGTTTATTTTTACTTTATATTTCATGTTAATTATTTTTATGTATTTATTTTTGGGAGCTATGGAACAAATAATTTGAGTTTTCATTATGGGAAAATTCAATTTGATCTCTGTTTTAATATTCTGATGTGAATAATCTTATAGGTTCTTTTTCCTAATTGCTTCATCAACAGTTTGAACATACTGTAATTTTGTTCTATCTAACTACAATGTACAGAGTTTAATCTGCCTGATTTTATGTGTTTTTTGTATAGGAAAAGTGCATGGATAAGCCTGGTCCAAAGCTTGACTCAAGGGCAGAGGTGTGTTTTATAAGTTGTGTTGAACGCTTTATTGACACAAGCCAGTTCATCCTCAACAGACTTGAACAAACTCAGAAGACAAGAGACTCCTTCTCAGAGACCATAACAGACTAGCTGGAACCTGACACCAGAACAGACATTATCTGTTACCACACTTGTGAAATAACTGTATATAAATGAAATAAAATAAAAAAATTAAATGTGAAATAAACTATTTTTTATTCTTTTAAAGTGCATGTTTATTGTTTAACACAATACACTGCTTGGCCAAAAAATTGCACAGAACGTTGCTGGGCCTAGACCTGACCATCTGAAGCAACCCCAGACCATAATGCGGCTTCCAGAGGCTCGTACAGTGGGCGCACTGCATGATGCTTTCAGGTTTGAATAATGTGTTTAGAGGTTCTTACCGCAGTTACAATAAGATTAAATCTATGTAGTATTATTATTATTTTTTTTTTTGCTTGATGCAGCCCAATAATTTTATCCAACTTTTTTGGCCAGGCAGAGTATTTTAAAACATATTGATTGAATATGTAAAAAAAAAAAAAAAACAAGGAACAATGAAACCTCATCTAAAACAAACTCCTATTTCTAATATAGCAAGTTTTAGGTATGGCAGCTGGATAATTTGTTTCTAAAAACATCTTGCATCAGTTTACTTCCCACATACATTATTAGTAGGAGTACTCTCTCTACTATTGTTATTGTACTTGCAATTATTTAGTTGGGACTGAAAAGTATGGTGTGCTATTACTACTTTTTTTGTTGTTAAATACATACAGTGCAATTGGAAAGTATTCACAGCGTATCACTTTTTCACAATTTTATGTCACTGCCTTATTTTAAAATGGATTAAAAAAAAAAAATCAACACCCCATAATGACAACATAAAAAAAAATTACTTGAGATTTTTGCTAATGTATATAAAAATAATTATATATGCATAAAATGCACATGTACATAAATATTCACAGCCTTTACAAAATTGAGCTCAGGTGCATCCTGTTTCCCCTGATCATCCTTGAGATGTTTATGCACCTTAACTGGAGTCCACCTGTGGTAAATTCAGTTGATTGGACATGATTTGGAAAAGCACACTCCTGCCTATATAAGGTCCCACAGTTGACAGTTACAACCCTGGCTCAGGGAAGCAACATCAGGGACAAAACATGGGTTTGCCAATCAAATATAATTTATTAACTTAAATTGTCAAAAATAAAAAAGATCAACACTAGAGAGAAAAAACACTGCTGCCAAGCTAGTAGCACAGCCAGAGAGTAAGAGCCAGTCCTGGGATTTAAAATGGCTCCCTTTCAGGTGCCATCAATCAACAGCTGATTGCAGGTCATTCCTCCGGAGATTAAAAAACTAAATCAGATTACACCCACATAACACTCCCACCCTTAAATAGTTGCTATGAAAAAACCTAATGCACTTATACTTAAACCTACAACACTTATATTTACAGTACAGGCATCTGCCAAAACATTGTTTTTGCAGGGGTATGATCTTAAACGTTACCATATCCAGGGGAAGGACAAACTCCACCGCATTAGCTGTTGGTTGGAATTTTTCATGCTGTGGAGAAAAGTTAAAAGATTATGATCTGTATACACAATAAGTGAAGCACAGCATGCAAAATACACATTAAAATAATTCAGAGCTAAAATAAGAGCCAAAGCTTCCTTCTCAGTGGTTGAATAATCCTTCTGATGGACATCAAACTTCTGTAAAGAGTAGCATACAGGATCAAGCCCTATTGAATCATCTTGAAGCAGTACAGCGCCCACCCCAAAATCACTAGTGTCCACAGCATAAAGGGCCTGCTAAAATCAGGAGCAACGAGAACAGAACTACTCAACCTGACATAACTGTCTAAACAAAAAGAACCTTGGAAATAAGCAAGTTTGTCAAAGGTGCAGCAACTGTAGCAAAGTTCCTGCAAAAACTCCTATAATATTCTGCCATGCCCAAAAACCTTCCTAATTCCCTCCTTAAAAATGGCACTGGAAAATTTACAATAGCCTCTACTTTCGCTCCAACTGGTGATGCATATCCCTGGCCAACAACTTTGCCCAAATAAGTAACCATGGCCCCTCCAAACTCACACTTGGAGAGGTTCAAGGTCAGATTTGCAGCCTTTAATGGTTTAAACACATCCTCAAGCTAAGCCAAATGTTGAGACCAGTAAGAATTATAGACAACCAAATCATCAAGGTAAGCCTCACATCCTGAACTCCTTCCAGCACCCTGTTCACTAAATGTTGGAAAGTGGCTGGTGCATTTCTCACCCCAAAGGCCATAACTTTATACTGACAAAAGTGATCTGGTGTCACAAATGCAGTGATCTCCCAGGCTCGGAACCTGCCAGTAGCTCTTCAAAAGATCTAACTTGGTAACAAAAGACGCAGAACCAACCTGGTCAATACAATCATCTAGCCGTGGGAGCGGATAGCAATCAGGCTTAGGAAAATCTGTACAAAAACGAAAAAAGACCCATCATGTTTCTCAACCAGTAGACATAAAGAATTCCAAGCACTGTCTTCATCTTCTCCTGGGCTGCTTTCCCAAGTGAAAAAAAAGTATTCTTAGTATATTAAATCCAAGCATATTTAAGTATACTTGCAGCAGACTAATGATTAGTATACTTAAAGTTTGCTATTTTGGAACAACTAATTTTGTACTAAGTACTGTATTATTTAAGTTGTAATTAAATTGTACAAAAGCAAAATTTTAAGTGTATTAAGTATACTTTTGTGTGCAAATATAATTTTTGATAAAAAATATACTTTTTAATACAAATATACTTTATTGTATCATACAGTACATACAACTTTCTATACTACAGAATTGCAAATGTATTAACAGTACATAAACAATATGTTCAGGATAATTTACAAATGCTAAATGCATTTTCTACACTATAACATGTTTTCGAAAAGCATTACATCAGTAATTATTAGGCAGATTTTATTCATGAGTTCAACAGATTTAATTTGCATTTGTTTACAAAAAAGCACTACTATGGTTTGTGTTCAACAATACATGTTTACAAACACAAAAACTTAAATTTAAACTGTTGTCTGAACACAGACAGACATTAGTATTAGAGTATACAAGTACAGTATTAGTTTAAACCTGGTGTGTTGATTCTTGCTGTTACACAGTGACTGAAAACAAGCCGAGAGCTACTGAGCATTATACAACAAGCAAAGTACATAAGATTTAGCAATAACACATTAGACAATACATTCTATAGCTTTATGTAATGTACTTTAGTATGTACTTAATTACAAATTACCTAACAAAAGCCATAAAATTTACCTCATGTGAATGAAAATAAAATAATAGCGATACAAACTAACGCACGCAATGATGCAGCTTTCAGCCGCTAATTCAAACCAGAAGCGGAGGATGGGGAGCTAATCAGAAAACAGACAATCTGAATCTGCCGTCTCCAATCAGTGTGTAGTAGGACCCACTCATAAAGCAGGTCACACTTTAGATTTAATAATATTCTTCGGATTAAGTATAAGATATTTATTTACAACTCCATTGTCTAAAGTTATATCAGATCACTATCTTGTCTCAATTCAAGTGTGTCATAGTAATAACATACGCACAGCGCCGCGCTACTGTATTAAACGTATATTTACATCAACTACCACACAGAATTTTATCAGTAATCTCCCAGAACTACCAACTTTGATTACCGATTAGATCACCGTCTGACCCCACAAAACTCGATCAGGCGACTGAATATTTAGAGTCGACATTTCATTACACCTTAGATCATGTAGCTCCAGTTAAAAGAAAAAAAAAAAACCATTAAAAACTCGCTCCCTGGTATAACGATCATACACGCACTTTAAAACAGAAAACTCGGAAATTAGAACGTAAATGGCGTCAAACTACTTTTAACTAGACAAAGTGTTAATTGATGGAGATTTTAATATTCATTTTAAGAATTCAGACGACCCTCTGAGAACAGCATTTATGTCCATACTGGACTCGGTAGGAGTAAATCAGTGTGTAGTAGGACCCACTCATAAAGCAGGTCACACTTTAGATTTAATAATATTATTCGGATTAAGTATAAGAAATTTATTCACAATTTCACTATCTGAAGTTATCTCAGATCTTGCCTCAATTCAATTGTGTCACAGTAATTATGTACGCACAGCGCCGCGCTACCGTATGAAACGTACATTCACATCAACTACCAAACAGAGTTTTATCAGTAATCTCCCAGAGTTCCCAACTTCGATTAGATCACCGTCTGACCCCACAGAACTCGATCAGGCGACTGAGTCAACAGATCGCTATACCTATGTAGCTCCAGTTTAAGGAAAAATTATTAGAGATAAGAAACTTGCTCCCTGGTATAACAGTCACACGCGCACTTTAAAACAGACAGCTCGGAAATTTGAACGTAAATGGCGTCAAATTAAATTGTTAGTATTTCAAATAGCATGGAAGGAGAGCATCCTGAACAGGGTTCAGTTTTAGGTCCACTGCTTTTTTCCCTTTACATGCTTCCTCTGGGCAACATAAGCATGGTATTAGTTTTCATTGTTATGCTGACGACACACAGTTATATGTCTCAGCAAAACCTGATGAGAAAAAACAGCTTACTAAAGTTGAGCAATGTGTGCAGGACATAAGAAATTGGATGCTAATTAACTTCCTTCTGCTTAATCGGGATAAGACAGAAGTTCACACCGTAACTTTAGATGGCCTTTCTGTTCCATCAAGTGCAACAGTGAAAGACCTTGGCGTGATTATTGATTCCAGCCTTTCATTTGAAGCTCATGTAGAAAATATTACCAGGATAGCATTCTTTCACCTTCTTTAAGAAATTTATTGTCGCTAAACGATGCAGAAAAACTAGTTCATGCTTTTATCACCTCTAGGTTGGACTATTGTAATGCCTTACTGTCTGGTTGTTCAGCTAGCTGCATAAATAAGCTTCAGCTAGTACAGAATGCAGCAGCGAGAGTCCTCACTAGAACCAGAAGATATGAGCACATCACCCCTATCTTATCTTCACTGCATTGGCTCCCTGTGAAATTTTGCATTGATTTTAAAATACTACTCTTGACATATAAAGCATTAAATGGTCTCGCGCCGCAGAATATGAGCGAACTGCTAGTGTCTTACTAACCGCCATTCCTACTTCGATCAAAGGTTGCAGGCTGCTTGTCAGTACCGCGTATTATGGAAACTACAGCTGGGGGCAGAGCTTTTTCTTACAAAGCCCCAAAATTATGGAATAGTCTTCCAAATAGTGTTCGGGACTCAAATACAGTCTCAGTGTTTAAGTCCAGGCTAAAAACCTATTTATTTAGCCAAGCATTTTTATAAATAAATTTGCCTTAGGTAAAGGAACAGATCTGGGGGACTCATGGACGTAGAGTATTATGGTGAACTGGTATGTTTAGATGCTGTCTTCCTCACTCTCATTGATCACTCAGGTTTGCTGACGGTAAGGTGATTGTTTGCTTTACATCTCAGGAAGCCCTCATGTTTGTGTTTCTTTCTGGCTCTCCCTTTAGTTATGCTGTCATAGTTAGTCCTGCCGGAGTCTCTGCTTGCACTCTACAGTTTATATTCACATTATACATTGTGTGACTGTGACCATACCTAACTGCCATCTCTCCTCTTCTCTTTCTCCCCCTCCTTCTCTTTCCTCTCTCCCCGTCTCCCCCTTTCACTCTCTCTCTCTCTGTCGAGCTACACATGTCGTTCCTAAGCTGCCAGTGATCCAGACTCCCTCTGCCCTCCGGACCTGTCTGACCCATCCTGGTGCCCCGCTTCTGGTTGAAGATCTTGTCACATGGATGCCCTGTGTGTCTCTCTGGGATGCATCTGGTGTCTGGGGATGATTCTCTCTACCTAGAAGATGGTTCTGGCCTTGACTGGTGTTGGCAACTGTTTCTCTGGGGACTGGACAGTTCAATAGTTCAAGACTGGAACTTTCTACAAGTCTACCTGGGTCTTCAATAACTACCTGGACTCCATATTAACATAAATTAACATCAGCTATTATAGCTGAACTGCCTGCCACCTAACACACTGTATAAATGCAGATAATGTACTGCTCTCTGTTTCACCCAAATGAGGATGGGTTTCCTGTTGAGTCTGGTTCCTCTCAAGGTTTCTCCCTATTACCATCTCAGGGAGTTTTTCCTTGCCACTGTCGCCCTCGGCTTGCTCACCAGGGACAAACTGACCATTTCGATTCATACAAATTCACATTTCATACAAACTTAAATAATTCTTTTGATTGTGTAAAGCTGCTTTGCGGCAATAAAAATAACTAAAAGCGCTATACAAATAAAATTGAATTGAATAGTACAAAATGCAGATGCAAAAGGGTTTCTGTACTCGCAACCTTTAGTGCAGTCAGTCATTCATGCAATCTCAGAGACACTGTGAGCGAGGTAATTAGAGATAAGCCCAGCGACGAGTGATGGAAGACATAAAAGAAGAACTCAGTAATAGCTAGTGACCAGCAGCAACTAAAAACTAGTATTCAGAAGAGACTAGCAGTCCTGCAGGGTGATGATTACACACATCAAGAAGTTCAAGAAAAAACACTCTGTTCTTTCCTCTACCAACATGTAAGACAGCTGTCTGTCCTTCCACATTCAATTCACTTAATAAGCTCTTTTTATCAACACAGCATATGTTACACAATTAACACATTAATCATGGGTAACAACATGTACTGCTATCACATCTACAGTCATTATCAGTAGCCTTAGCATGCAGTCATGCTAATCACATTTGGCATTAGTTTCTAGTACTAACTTTGATGAGACAGACCACAGAGATATACATAGGGCTCAATTTGAGTGGGGATGCAGGGGGATGGCAACCCCCCTGTTAAAAATAAGGGCAAAACCATCCCCTCTGTAAAACCACCATCCCCCTTAGCGTCCCCTTTGAATTAATAATGCTATGTATTATGTAAAATTAAATATTAAAACTCTCTATGTATGACCATCTACAAACTATAAATAATGCAGATTAGCTAATCAGAATTCAATATTGCAACATGCTGTTCAATTCAATTCAATTCAATTGATGATCAAGCCAGGGGTGATGGCGACGGTGGCAAGGAAAAACTCCCTGAGATGGTAATAGGGAGAAACCTTGAGAGGAACCAGACTCAACAGGAAACCCATCCTCATTTGGGTGAAACAGAGAGCAGTACATTATCTGCATTTATACAGTGTGTTAGGTGGCAGGCAGTTCAGCTATAATTGAATTGAATTGAATTGAACAGCATGTTGCAATATTGAATTCTGATTAGCTAATCTGCATTATTTATAGTTTGTAGATGGTCATACATAGAGAGCTTTTAACATGTGGTCATTGTCTCAAAGCAGCTTCACAAAAATGAAGGAAAATTCTTAAAAAATAATAATTAAAAGAAAATTTATAAATAAAATAATAATAATAATAATAATAAATTCTGTATGTGTGAGAAAAATGTGTCTAGATAATAATGAGATGAATGAATGAAATTTCTCTAATGAGCAAGCCAGGGGTGATGGCGACGGTGGCAAGGAAAAACTCCCTGAGATGGCAATAGGAAGAAACCTTGAGAGGAACCAGACTCAACAGGGAACCCATCCTCATTTGGGTGATAACAGATAGAGATGATATAACACCATGTGTGTTAAGCAGCTGAAAGTACAATATAACAGAAATTCTTTAAATTAACATGAAATCCAGTTCAGCATAGGGATGAGTCAGTAGGTGCAGAGGGCAGATGGGGTCTGGATCACTGCGAGCACAGGAGCAGCATGTGTAGCTCCAACCATAATAAGGCAGATCCCAGCTGGAGCTGGTCCTTCTCTGGGATGCCTCAGAATTCTCGCAGGGTTGGCCTTTGTCTACTGAAGCTGGCACAATCTCCAGATGCCTCGGGATGGGTAGAAAAGTACAGAACAGATGGAGAGAATTAGCGTAGTTGCTATTCAGGATAGATGTACTGAAGATGTACTGTTCACAAGCTCATGCAAGTTTGCATTTTTTTCACGCTGTTCGCATTAATGCAATGGCCAAGATTACAGTTTAAGCACAGCTTTGACATAGTTTAAAAAGTAGAGAAGGATTCAGTTTTAACACAGGAGTTTTCAAAATGACTGACAGCTTTAATGATGATAAAAGACGAGTTCTTTACCCAATTTGTGTGATTTCATTCTCAATTTAAAGAATAAGTTTGGTATTTTCATTAGACTTTTTGGCTTCACCTACTAGCTTGAGTACAAAATGGTCAAAAATAGATTTTTAAATAGTACTTTAATTATGTGTGTGTGTGTGTGTGTGTGTGTGTGTGTGAGTGAGAGAGAGAGACTGGTGCATAGTCATACAAAACTACAGTACTATTAATAATTTAATTACTAATGTTTATGTAGATTTCCATTCTACTCTTATAATCCTCCCTAAATGAAAGCCATACAAAGGATCAAATGAAAGTTTTGACAATTGTTAAAATGCATGTTTTGTTTTGATGGCAAGTTGATTTAGTTATGCTTATATTTTGTTATTAAAACTTTTCTTAAAAATGTGACATTTCACAATCATTTTGTATGGTTAATTGTCGTCCCTCAAGCAAAAATAAATAAATACTTGACCACGGCATTCCCCTTAAAAATCTTTTACAATTCGACCACTGAATATACATAAAGTCTGTAACTCACTTTGGCTGAAATATGTCCTTTACCACTCAGTTAATTCTGTATCCACCTTAGTAAAAAATCCAGCCTTCCAAACAAGCAACACGTGCTCTTTACCTGCTCTAGTCTCCACAGGTATTGATGTTAATAAGCCCTTAAACTCTCTATACGGAGTTTCCTTTAACTCCCGTCTTTTTGCATTAGGATTGGTCAGAAAAATACTACACAACCAATGCAACTCCATGCAAATTATGATGGACAGCTTCACTTTGGGTAGGTTGCCAAATACCCATGCTTTCAAGTGGTACATGAACAAGGCGTATTTTCTTCCCGTGACCACTTCGGAGAAAAAAAAACTTTGATTTTATTAATACCTATGCTTTAATATTTGTAAACTATCTCTCATCGCTCTTTAAACATTCTGGATTAAATGATTTAATTAAACTATTTTATTTATTTATTTATTATATAATCAGTCAAGTAAATTTGGTTGATTTTTGTCTTGTCCATAAATGAAATTTTAGACTGGGCTACATCTACATGAGCTTCAAATGAAAGGCTGAAATCTCTAAATCGACCGAGGTCTTTTACTGCTTACTGAGTTACTGTGTGATCAGAAAGCTTACTTCTAGCTGCATGATGTCCTATATTAATAGGAATAAAATAACTTATGTCCTTAAGTAAATAATATCCTTAACACATTCCTCAACTTGTTGGGTTTACTCATCTGGCTTTGCTGATACATAAAACTGTCATCAGCAGTGGAAACTACTGTAATACAATGCCTATGAATTATGTTGACCAGTGGAAGCATGTAAAGAGAAAAAAGCAATGGGCCTAAAACTGAAAGCTGTAAAACACCAAATTTTACTTGTAAAAATTGTACATACTGGATGGTCACTATTTAAATCTAAAAACTGACATTGATTAGTCAAAAAATATCTGAGCCAGATGAGGGCCGTTCGTTTAATTCCTACTTCATTTTCTAATCTATCAAGGAGAATACCGTAATCAAAGGTGTCAAAAACTGCACTAAGGTCAATTAACACAAGCAAAGAGAGGCAATCCTAATCAGAGGCCAGTTGGAGATCATATATCACTTCAAATAGCGGTGCTCTGTGCTTTGATGGAGCCTAAATCCTGACTAATACATTTCACCAATGTTATTCCTATGTAGAAATTCACTGGGAGCTCAGGAGCTCCATGTTTAGCTTAACAGAGAGAGTAAGGGAGAGGGTGAGAGAGAGAGACAAAAAGAAGAGACATTGCATCGTACACTGGTGGTTAAGCAAAGAGCTACGTGCACACTGCTCTGGGTCAGACACAGACAACGGCAAACAGGAACTAAGCTCTTAAACAAATGCTTCCCAACAGAATATACCGTAGGTCCGATCGCCAAAATTCTTTCACCGTGAGTGGCAGGAACTTTCAGACATTGACTTTCAGGGGGGCATTGATTCAGTGTTGAAATTCCATATATATAATTGTTATTGAGGAAAAAGGTTTTGTGTATTTATCTTGCTGTCCAGTCACTTGAGAGCTTGATTCCTGTTTGCCGTTCAAAAGTACTCAATTTTTGGCTCGCATTTAACATCGGAGGGTGTCTTACACTGTCGCCACGTCAGTATAATACACTCTACAGGAATCAGAATTCAATATGTTGTAGTCTAAAAGTTCCTGCCACTCACGGTGAAAGAATTTTGGCGATCAGACCTACGGCATTCTGTTTAAGAGCTTAGTTCCTGTTTGCCGTTGTCTGTGTCTGACCCAGAGCAGTGTGCACGTAGCTCTTTGCTTAACCACCAGTGTACGATGCAATGTTGAAGAAACTAACTAATTAGTCACAACTGTTTCCCAACACCATAGTACCTGTGTCGCAGAGCCATCGTTAGAACCATGTTGGTTTAATCTGTCGTTATGACGTTCTCCTTCTTCTTCTTCGATACAATGGCGGAGTAGTGCCATAAGCACATATCGCCCCCTGCTGTAAAGTGTTTTTTTTTTTAATCGGCTCGCAGTGACGTTACGTAGAAGTGATGTACAGTAATAATGTCACAAACGCAACATTCATTATTTGTACAATAAAACATATATAGGCATACACAGTTTAATGTGCTCTTTTCGTGTCATTTTTTATTTGGTATTGATACATCAGTACAATTAAAATAAAAAGGGAATTATGGGTTTTGAAAATGCTGGGATTGTGTGGTGAACACCTGTTACCTATTTTGCTCAGGATTATTTCCTATATAATTCCCTTTGACATACAGCCATGGTTTAATGAGAGTTGAAGTGAAAAAATGACAGGAAAACCACAATTTACTAAAAAAAAAAAACTTGCACTTATTTTGAAGGAGGTGGAAAACAATCTACTCTTGCTTTTCTCCAAATTAAAAAAACACAGTTACAAATTCTGACAAAAAAAATTGGAAATGAAATCACACAAAAAAATTATGCTTTTGGAAGTGGGTATGAGAAACGCCCAGAGGAATTTAGAAACAAGTGGAGGGACTGATGAGGATGATGATGATAATGATAATCCTTTAAACATGCATCAAGGCAGAATGCATCCTGCAGGAGCAGAAGTCAGACAACTGTTAATTCAGAATATGTTTGGTTAGTTATTTTTTTTACAGTTTGGATCCTGTATTTTTTTGTTTAAATGAATCTTGAATGAACTTGTGTTAATAAATATTTTGTTTATTTGCCTACATAGTTTTATTATTTATTTATTTATTTTTATTATTATTTATCATAAACCTATGAATACTCCATATTCTACTTCTACTTCTGAGAGTACAACAGAAAAACCCTATGCTTATTTATACCATTGTTGTTGGGTACATTCATTGAATATATATTGAATAATATTTTAAATAGGCTTACACCTTGACTTACTATGGTAGTGTATAAATTTGACATTTTCTTAGTGCTTAACACTTTGTGCACTGTAAATGTTGAATACGTGAACAGTACAGATAACATTCATTATAAGTGAAAACCTCTAACATACTACTACAAATATTGTTATGAGAAATTTCTCCTTGGGTAAGTTTTAACACAGATACTCACTTGAAAACTCACGTTTTCTTCGCACAAACGAAACCAAAGCTGTGTTCCAACTGGCATAAATAATGCGTAGGATGAATAATTGCGATGGTACCGCTGTTACATCGTTTCAAAGTGAAATTGAAATGGGGCCAGGGGTAGCTCAGTGGTTAAGGCATTGGACTACGGTTCAGAAGATCCCAGGTTCAAACCCCACAACCACCAAGTTGCCACTGTTGGGCCCTTAAGCAAGGTCCTTAACCCTCAACTGCTCAGATGTGTAATGAAATAAAAATGTAATTCGCTCTGGATAAGGGCATCTGCCAAATGCTTAGATGTAGATGTAATCAAAATAACTGAAAAATTAATAACCTTATATCTAAGCACCAAAACATTAAGGTTTCCAAATCGCTTAAAGTGATTGGGAACAATTTTAGAAACTGGGCTTAGGGTAGTTAACTGTAAATAGAACACACCCAGCCGCGGCAAGGAACTATGCTTCTAACCACAGGTCGAAGGCTGTAGTTCCAACCACGTAAGTTTGCGACGCTGTTTGCGATTGTTCGTTTGAACTATGGTTTCGAGAAACACTGAATTGTTGAACTATGCTGGTAACGACGGAACTTGTGACCATAGTTGGCTAACGATGCTTTTGGGAAACGCACCCCTGAGAAATATTGTGACACAGCCTGGAGATGGCCTGCACTTTCCAGAATTCTTCTGAGGTGAGTAACATTTGTTAATATTGTTACCTGCTACATGTAAAAACAATTTTTTTTATTTAATTGTAATGTGCAAAACTCTGTAGACTACCCTTCCCATATATCAACAAAAGACAAAAAAAGTACGGCTGCATAACTATTGGTTGTGTACCTTAAGTTTTTGTGCTTCTGATTACCTCAGCAATATTGTGACACTGCCCGGAGGTCTGCACTTTCCAGAATTCTCCTGAGGTGAGTGGCATTAGTTCATATTTTTAACTGCTACCTGAATTGAGTAGCGTTAGTTCATATTTTTAACTGCTCCCTGAGGTAAGTAGCATTAGTTACTATTTTTAACTGCTATCTGAGGTGAGTAGCATTAACCGCTATGAATTTTGGTAGGGATTCGTCACACGGTTAATTCATATTTCACAAATTGATATGGGTGTTGTTTAAAACTTTTTTTTTAATTTACCAGACTTGATGAATATGCTTATTCTATAACTTATCTATGCAATTTTTTTTCATTGATACAAGATTGGAATAATCGTGAAGTAGCCTAGTTCTTAAACCTCAAGGGGAAAATGTGTTTTATTTAAAATGTCTTCAGAGCTTACTATTTACAGTGCTATTTGAAATGGAAATGGTAGCTGGCATCAAAAGCAAAACAGTATATATTTTAGCTTTAGATTTTTGTTTTTGGCTGTCATATTGGTCCAAAAAAAAAAAAAAAAACTAAGCAACTTCTTTTTTAAATTGACTTTTGAATTCAATTCAATTCAAAAGTCAATTTAAAAAAGAAGTTGCTTAGTTTTATATATATATATATATATATATATATATATATATATATATATATAATATATATATATATATATACAATATATATAGATATATTGTGTTTAGGTAATAAATATGTTTTCATTTAAATTATTTTCCTTTTTTTTCTCCTACAGTGTGCTGGAGCTCCAAAATGGAATTTGCCTCCAAACACAAGGTTTTGATGGAAAAAACAAACAAGGAGAACAGAAACTGAGAAGGGCAGAGGCAGAGGGGTTTTAGAGAAAAAAAATTATTTGACGCTAAGTTTTGTGTATTTTTCTTGCTGTCTAGTTTACTAACATGCTTAGCTCATCATCACTGTTAATCGTAGTTTTACATTGCCAACATTACCGTTATATTACTGTTACATTACTGTTAATGTTGTGGTAGTATTTATTAGTTTGCTGTTTACTTACTGTAGGTTTATTAAGGCTTTGTTCACACGGGCGTTAAAATTTTGAATAAACGAACGCGCTGTGAATGTCCTAAACGTTTATGTTGCATTTTGTGGTGGCGATCGATTGACTTCTACACCGGCGTTCGTTTGTCTCTGTCTAAAGTCAGCCTGCAGCCCAAATTGTAGTTTGTGTGTTAACCTGTGGAGGCAGTGTCGGGAACTGGATATGAAAGCCCTGTCGTTTTATTTCAGGTGCCTCCTTTCAATATGGACCATTTTGCTATGTTAGATATTAATTTTCTTGTTTTAAAAATACTTGTAATACGGCGACGTAGGGAGAGAAAAAATCGCCGCCGCTACTGGGTTCACCCTCTGACTGCACAACGTCGGGTTAAAGGGAGTTTTTTTGTGCTTTATAGAGAAATGCGAAAGTTTCCGCGCAAGTTTTTTAATTACTGTCGGATGTCAGTTTCCACTTTTGATTGTCTGCTGCAGCTGGTGCAATGCCACATTGCACGCCGATCAACCAATATGCGACTTGGTGTTAGCCCCGAAGAGAGACTACTAGTCACTTTGAGGTAAGGAAACAGTAGTCGAGTGTGTAGTTACACCGGTGTTATGCACTGAAATGCCCCCCTGCCATGGATTGCCCCCCTACATAATCGTTATCAAATATTATATTAGAACATAAATTAATAGGTTCATGGTTTACAAATTACATGAGACAATAAAATAAAATAAGCAATATGAAAATATATATGTTGTATATAAAAACATAAAAATATTAATATTTTTCATATACAACATGTATACTTTTATATTGTTTATTTTATAATAAAATTACTTTCGTCGAATTTTATTATATATAAATATTTATTTGCATATTCATGACAAAACCCCGAAAAATAAATGTCCCACAAAATAAACATTATACAAGAATTTGTATTAATGGTCTTGATGGCTGTCACGTGCCTAGGGTTTATTATAATTGTAATATCATATTTGATAATAATAAATCTATGAATTTATGTTCTAATATAATATTTGATAGCTATTATGTGGGGGGGCAATCCATGGCAGGGGGGCATTTTAGCGCATAACATGATGATACACACACACACACACACACACAAATATATATATACTCCCAACAGAATTATCTATCTATATATCTATATCTATATTCCTTATTTCTAATCAAATTATTATTATTTTTTTAACTAAGGTTTTTGGCAGCTGGGGAATCCTTTTCTTCCTTACATTTCCAGTACCTATTGGGAAAGTCCACCATTTCAAGGATAGTGCATGAAACATGTTGTGTACTATGGCAATGTCTCCAGCCTCTTGTCATGCCAGAGCCAACAGAACAGTTATGGACTGATATCGCTGAAGGATTCTACAAGAGATCCCAGTTCCCCAATTGTGTTGGAGCCCTGGATGGGAAACACATCCGTGTTCAGATGCCCCCTAAAAGTGGAACAATCTACTGTTCTTCCGATTAACTGCTCCTTTCAGTCCTCCTCCTCCACTCCACTACAATCTGGAAATATTAAGTATTTAGGTATTAATGTCTCACCTAGGCTCGCAGATTTAACAAAATTAAACCACATCCCACTTTCAAAGACGATAGAAGATGATCTAACCAGATGGAAGTCTCTACCCATATCACTCATGGGAAGAGTAGCTTCAATAAAAATTATGGTTTTGCCAAGAATTAATTACCTATTTGCAATGATCCCAAGCAAACCGTCAACTGACTGGTTTAGATCTCTAGACTCCTCCATCTCGAAATTCCTTTGGAAAGGTAAACCCCCGTGTATTAGCTTAAAAACACTACAAAAGACCAAGGACAAAGGAGGACTAGATCTGCCGAACTTTCACCACAATTTCTTAGCCAACAGGCTTCAACACATATCAGGGTGGTTAAAACACACCCTCTTAGATGAGCCTTGGCTAGATGTAGAACAGGCACTATGCAATAATATAGAGATTTCAGATCTACCTTTCATTAGCTCAAACATCAAACGACATGTTTGCTTCAAAAGCATCAGTATCAGCTCCTCTCTGACAGCATGGTGGGAGTTTCTTAAAATGACTGAGTCTTCACTAATCCCATGCAAACGCACTCCCATATGGAACAACCCTGACATAGTACAAAACAATAATATGATAAACTTCAGGGACTGGGGTGGTAAAGGTATTAAATACTTGGAACATATATTCGAAGGGACAGATTTTATTCCAGATTTTATTCCTTTTGATATATTGGTCAATCAATATGGGATTAACAAGAACAGATTTTTAGAATATCAACAAGTTAAATCTATAATAAAAAAGAAATTTAATTCCGATCATATCAAATTACAAATACCACCAAGAGTTGCAGAATTCCTTAACCTCAGGACCCCCAAATTATTATCTAAAATATACAGGACACTATCCAAAATGGATGAATCAGTATCGATTCCTATTGCAAAATGGGAGGCAGATTTATCAGTCAGCTGGGACCACAATTTCTGGTCTCAGATATGTTTAAAACCTTTTGAACTGATTAGAAATCCCAGTTTACAATTAATACAATACAAAATTCTGCATAGAGTGCACTACACAGGTCATCAGATGTTCCGGGTGGGTCTTACAGCTTCTAACAACTGCTTACACTGCCAAAACAACACACCTGACAATTACATACATGCTCTATGGTTCTGTCCACCTGTTCAGAAATTCTGGTATGAGATTTGTGAAGACTTATCAAAGTGTCTTAAATGTTCCATTCTAGCCTCTCCTTCAGTTTGCTTGTTGGGTGACCTAGAGGGTGTCACTACAGAGGTCAACACAATCCACATGGGGGGCATGCTGGCCTGGGGCGTCTAGGCGTTCTCGGGGGGTGGGTTTCTGGGGGGGTCCGGCGCTGGGGCTGCGGTCCTGGCCTGGAGGGGGCGCGGGTGGCTCCTGGGCGGTGTTTTTTTTAATTTATTTATTTATTATAATTATTTTATTTTTTATTTTCTCCCCCCCCCTACCGTCCGCACGCGGCGCTGCTGGGGAGGCCCGTGTCGGCGGACGTAGGTAGCCGGCCTGGCGGCCGTACCGCTCCGAGATAGGTCCGGGGGGGTTTGGGGTCCTGGGGGCGCTCTACCTCTGCCGGGATGTGGGTTGGTGCTTGCCCTGGTGCCCGGCCCTGGGCGGGGACCTTCGACGCATCGGTGGAGCTGGGGGGCCTCTTCAGCTGGTGGGTGTGTTTCTACCATCTGCAAGTGTCCTCTTTGCAGGGGGGGTCCATTACAGGAGGAGGACGGACCTAACTTGGGTGTCTATTGTTCTATGTAGTCTGGGAGTCGACTGAATGTGGGGGTGGGAGTATTTTTTATTTATTTTTTTATTTTATTTATTTTTTTATTTATTTATTATTATTTTTTTTTTTCTTCCTTCTTCTTCCCCTCTGTTGTGGGGCCTGGTGGGCTGCCCCGGGCTCTGCGGTGGCCGGTGGGGCCGCTGCCATGGGCCCTGGTTTGGATGGGCCTGGGCCCCCGGCCCTGGGCGTTTTTTTTTTTTTTTTTGGGCAACGGGGGTGCCTATGGGGGTCAGTAGGGGAGCTGGTCCCAAGGGGGGGATACTTGCCCCCTCTGATTATTTTCTCCCCATCCCCGATGCTTCCCTCTTCCCGCTCCATCACAACACCATACAGGTAGGGCTTTGGGGTGCAGGGGTGTTGCTGGGATGCAGGGAAGGTTTTCCTTTCCTGTCTCCTTGTGACCACCTGCATCTCAATTTTATATCACATCTTAGACACTCTCATTACTTACTGTCATGTTACACATACATATAGGGCCTTGGGGGTGGGCACACTGAATGGCGTCCAGAGGGCGGGCTGTTTAATCAGCCTTACCTCTGGTGCCAGTGCCCACTTCCCAATTTTAAGTGGCACGTAGACATTTAGGGTTCTTGGGAGGGGCAGAGCTGACACGAGCTGCCGGAGGGTGGTTAGTGTCTTTCCCCCTTCCTTGTTTTAAAGCACTTTAGAACAACACACACCAACACTACATTAGAGCGGGAGGAGCGAAGCGGGGGTCTTCCTTTTTTCCACACCCCCGTTCTCTATCCGCGGTCCAGGGCCGGGGGCTGAGAGGAGGAGCTGGCCGTTCGGTCGGGGTCTGGGCTGGTGGTCCTTTCCGCTGCTGCGGGGACCGGGGGGGGTCTTTCTGTCCCCACGGCGGAGGGAAGTGGGTATATGGGGAGTGTGAGTGTGTATACTGTCTATTTTTGTGTGTCTACATGTGTGTGTGTGTGAATATTTGTTTGTGTGTATGAGGGTGGGAATGTATGTTTGTGTATGTGTGTGCCTGGCTGTCTACGTTTAGGTGTCAGGTCAGGTCCTAGACTCCACCTCTCTCAACATCCCAGGCCCCCCCTGCTCAGCCACCACACACAGCTGTGGGGTGCCCCCAGCCGCTGGTGGGTTGTTGGTTTCTCGCTCCGGGGCGGGGCGCTGGGCGAGATCTGGCTCTCCTGGCTTGGCAGGGCACCGGCTGGTGGATGGGGGGGGGCCCTGGGATCTCTGGACCCAGGGACCGGACTGCCTCGGAGTGGACGACCACCGGCGGAGCCTGCGGTCCTGTCACCACGGCCCCCTGGGGCGTCTGCACTGGGGCTGCTAGATGACCCCCCTCTGGGCTCTCCGCTGCCCCTTTCGGGGTGGGGGGGCTGTCCCTGCGGTGGTTCTCCTGAGACTCCTGTGCTCTGGGGGGCCTCTGGATGTCTGGGACCCGTGTCTCCGCCGTATCTGCTCCATGCCTCGCGGGACGGGACTGTGGTCCCCCACACACACTATTAAACATTTACATGCAGGAGCCCTATGAAAACAAGCGCGCTCACACACACAGGTGTGCACACAAACGTTCACACTGGTGTACAAACTCACACACACACTGTCTTTGCTGTTGCTTCAAAACAAAATGTTTATTTCGAAATATTTTATTATGTGCGCGGCTCAACAGGTTTTGGGATTTGTGGTTTGCCGCGAGTCGTGCAGGTGTTGAATGTGGCTGCGGTTTCTCTGCTGTTGTGTCTTCTGTTGTTTTTTCTCTTTTTCTTCGGCAGGTGCGAAAGCGAATTTTGACTGTATTCTCTCCCCCCTCCCACCCCCCCTCCTTTTTTTTTTTCTCTCTTTTCCCTTTTTTTTTTTTTCCCTTAAATGTTTGTTTGTTTATTTATTTTTATTCTTTTTTTTTTATTATTATTATTATTATTTATTATTATTTTTTTTTGGTTGATTTTTTTTTTTTTTTTTTTTTACTCTCTCTTCTCTTTTTTTGGTCCCCCGGTCTTGTCTGTTATAATATGGGAAACAAACAAAATAAATAAATAAATAAATAATTTTTTTTATATTTTTTTTTGTAATTGTAGAATCTTGTTCCACTTTTTTTTTTTTTTTCCCGGCCTGTCAGTATCACAGATAACACATAGCAGAGTGTATGTGTAGCTGTTCTATCATCATTCACAGCCATTTTAATAGCAAAATATAAAAAAAAATGGCTGTGAATGATGATAGAACAGCTACACATACACTCTGCTATGTGTTATCTGTGATACTGACAGGCCGGGAAAAAAAAAAAAAAAGTGGAACAAGATTCTACAATTACAAAAAGTTTTTTTCTGTTGTGCTGATGGCCATTGCAGACAGCTCTTACAACTTTGTGGCTGTAGATGTTGGAGCATATGGAAGCTCTTCCGATTCAAGCATCTTTCGTTCTTCGGCCATGGGACGTAAATTTTATAAAGAGTCATTACATTTTCCTGCACCCAGACCTATTGTTGAAGGGGGATCACCAATGCGACATGTTTTAGTTGCAGATGAAGCTTTTGGACTTCATGAAAACATGATGAAGCCGTTTCCCAAGCGTGCACTTACAAGGGCACGGCAGTATGTAGAATGCACATTTGGCATCCTGTCAAACAAATGGAGAGTCCTTCGAACAGCCATGCAGGTGAAACCAGGAAATGCTGATGGGATTATAAAGGCCACATGTGTCCTCCACAATTTTGTACTTCAGAGGGAAGGCTACAATGTGGATGACATGTCTGCAGACTTTCTAAAGGACTTCAGTGTTCAAACTGTTCGCAGCACACATGGGGCAAGTGTGGTCAATACTTTATGTCCCCTGCAGGAGAGCTCGCATGGCAGTATTCAAAAATTTGATATGTGCATGAATAATCTATTTGGTTTGACAAGACCCATTTTACAAAAATATTTAATCACACTGTTTTTGAAAACCCTTTTATTATAACTGTATATAGAAAATTTGTGTATATGTGTAAATAGCAAACACACACATAATTATATGTATATACTGTGTGTGTGTGTGTGTGTGTGTGAGTGAAAGAGAGAAAAAAAATATGAAGCAGCATACTGTACAGTGACATTTAGGTCAAATAAGTCATATGCTACAGACAGAAATAACATGTTTTATGGAAAACTGTATAATGATAATAATAAAATAAATAATAACCTAAATGGATTTGTAAACAATCACAAAGAATCAGTACTTGAAGAATACTGTTTTCCATTAACAGTTTGTAAACAATCAGTACTTAAAGAATACTGTTTACCATTAACAGTTTGTAAACAATAACACTTGAACAAACAGCACATTGTGCTAACATTTACTGTACTAAACATTTACAGAGCATGATAGTATGGCTCAGATGCTCCTGAGTGAACAGCATTCGTTGCTGAAGCCAATTGCTCAGAGATGGTGGTGGGACAGGTGTGTAGGGGATTGTTAACGGCATGAGAAGAAGTGCTTATTCCGGAGTACACTGAAGGGGATGGTGGAGGAGGGTAAAATGTGGATGTGTTGTGGGAAGAGGATGCAGCAAAGGTTGGTGATTGCAAGTGTGGTGTTGTGTGTTGCATGGATGTTGAGGGTTGTTTACAACTTTGACGAGATGTGTAAAGTGCTCTGTAAACACATTGCATTATTTCCATTTTATTTATTTATTTTATTTTATTTTTTTTTTTTTTCGGCCTGTCAGTATCACAGATAACAAATAGAGTGTATGTGTAGCTGTTCTATCATCATTCACAGCCATTTTTTTTTTTGTTTGTTTGTTTCCCATATTATAATAGACAAGACCGGGGGACCAAAAAAAGAGAAGAGAGTAAAAAGAGAGAAAAAAAAAAAAAGGGAATAAAAATAAATAAACAAACAAACAATTGAGGGAAAAAAAAAAAAAAAAAAAGGGAAAAGAGAAGAAAAAAAAAGGGAGGGGGGGGTGGGAGGGGGGAGAGAATACAATCAAAATTTGCTTCCGCACCTGCCGAAGAAAAAGAGAAAAAAAACAACAGAAGACACAACAGCAGAGAAACCGCAGCCACAACCAACACCTGCACGACTCGCGGCAAACCACAAATCCCAAAACCTGTTGATTAATAAAATATTTTGAAATAAACATTTTGTTTTGAAGCAACAGCAAAGACAGTGTGTGTGTGAGCACCTGTTTGTACACCAGTGTGAACGTTTGTGTGCACACCTGTGTGTGTGAGCGCGCTTGTGTTCATAGGGCTCCTCCATGTAAATGTTTAATAGTGTGTGTGGGGGACCACAGTCCCGTCTCGCGAGGCATGGAGCAGATACGGCGGAGACACGGGTCCCAGACATCCAGAGGCCCCCCAGAGCACAGGAGTCTCAGGAGAACCACCGCAGGGACAGCCCCCCCACCCCGAAAGGGGCAGCGGAGAGCCCAGAGGGGGGTCATCTAGCAGCCCCAGTGTAGACGCCCCAGGGGGCCGTGGTGACAGGACCGCAGGCTCCGCCGGTGGTCGTCCACTCCGAGGCAGTCCGGTCCCTGGGTCCAGAGATCCCAGGGCCCCCCCCATCCACCAGCCGGTGCCCAGCCAAGCCAGGAGAGCCAGATTCCGCCCAGCGACCGCCGCGAGTGAGCCAGCGCTCACCCGAGCGCCCCGCCCCGGAGCCAGAAACCAACAACCCACCAGCGGCTGGGAGCACCCCACAGCTGTGTGTGGTGGCAAAGCAGGGGGGGCCTGGGATGTTGAGAGAGGTGGAGTCTAGGACCTGACCTGACACCTAAACGTAGACAGCCAGGCATACACATACACAAACATACATTCCCACCCTCATACACACAAACAAATATTCACACACTCACACATGTAGACACACAAAAATAGACAGTATACACACTCACACTCCCCATATACCCACTTCCCTCCGTCGTGGGGACAGAAAGACCCCCCCTGGTCCCCGCAGCAGCGGAAAGGACCACCAGCCCAGACCCCGACCGAACGGCCAGCTCCTCCTCTCAGCCCCCGGCCCTGGACTGCGGATAGAGAACGGGGGTGTGGAAAAAAGGAAGACCCCCGCTTCGCTCCTCCCGCTCTAATGTAGTGTTGGTGTGTGTTGTTCTAAAGTGCTTTAAAACAAGGGAGGAGCAAAACACCAACCACCCTCCGGCAGCTCGTGTCAGCTCTGCCCCTCCCAATAACCCTAAATGTCTACATGCCACTTAAAATTGGGAAGTGGGCACTGGCACCAGAGGTAAGGCTGATTAAACAGCCCGCCCTCTGGACGCCATTCAGTGTGCCCACCCCCAAGGCCCTATATGTATGTGTAACATGACAGTAAGTAATTAGAGTGTCTAAGATGTGATATAAAATTGAGATGCAGGTGGTCACAAGGAGACAGGGAAGGAAAACCTCCCCTGCATCCCAGCAACACCCCCGCACCCCAAAGCCCTTCCTGTATGGTGTTGTGATGGAGCGGGAAGAGGGAAGCATTGGGAATGGGGAGAAAATTATCGGAGGGGGCAAGTACCCCCCCTTGGGACCAGCTCCCCTACTGACCCCCATAGGCACCCCCGTTGCCAAAAAAAAAAAAAAAAAAAAAAAAAACACGCCCAGGGCCGGGGGCCTAGGCCCATCCAAACCAGGGCCCATGGCAGCGGCCCCACCGGCCACCGCAGAGCCCGGGGCAGCCCACCAGGCCCCACAACAGAGGGGAAGAAGAAGGAAAAAAAATTGATAAATAAATAAAAATACTCCCACCCCCACATTCAGTCGACTCCCAGACTACATAGAACAATAGACACCCAAGTTAGGCCCGTCCTCCTCCTGTAATGGACCCCCCCTGCAAAGAGATGGTAGAAACACACTCACCAGCTGAAGAGGCCCCCCAGCTCCACCGATGCGTCGAAGGTCCCCGCCCAGGGCCGGGCACCAGGGCAAGCACCAAGCCACATCCCGGCAGCACACCAGCCAGGACCCAGGCCCCCCAGGCCCAGCCGGAACCCCAGCCCAGAGGTAGAGCGCCCCCAGGACCCCAAACCCCCCCCGGACCTAATTTGGAGTGGTGCGGCCGCCAGGCCGGCAACCTACGTCCGCCGACACGGGCCTCCCCAGCAGCGCCGCGTTGCGGACGGTAGGGTGGGGAAAACCACCGCCCAGGAGCCACCCACGCCCAATTTCCATTTTAGCTGTTATTAATTTGTCCTCTGGTAGTTGCCGCAAGTCTCCCTCAAGAGATTTTAAAAATGCAGACACATTATCCATCTTTGAAGACTCACGGCATTTGTCGATACTGTCTTTCATCTGGTCAATTACCATCATGAAGTCCAGATCAGGTCCCCCCTTCTCTGCACGGCGTGGCTTAACCTTTGTTTTCCGTGGAGTGCGTAGGAGTGGAGTGCTATGCCTTTGCACTTCTTCTGGATTGCTGGTTTCTCTGTCATCCACATAGGTGACTTCACTTCCTGTTATTGACGTACTATCATCGGATATGTCACTGTCGTATACATTTCCACTAGTCCTGGACAAAATAGTTATGATTTTTTTTACTTGACAGTATGAAAAAGTGTTTCACAGAATGATTAACATTAATATAACCAATGTAACTGCAACAAATAGAAAACATGCATATATTTCAAAAATAAAGTGAATTGCAAAAATAAAAAGGAATAGGAAAACATAAGTACTTACTGTCTCTTTTCTGTGGAAGACTTTAAAAACAGCATTTCCTCGAATAATGGATGTGATTTCTTTCTCTTTGTTGAACCCATTCCACTCCTTTCTTCATTCATGTTTCTCATATCCCTTGTGAATCTATCTCTGAGTGACTTCCACCTTTTTTTTTTCAGTTTTTTTACTGTAAAGACAGGAAAAATATTAAACATTTTTCATACAAATAAAATCACAACAATCATAACTGAGGTAAAGTCGGTTTGATGTTAGATGTTTGTTTGATATTCAGCTTTTCTGCCTCTCTACATGCAACAGAAAGGTTTGGAACTAATAGTGTTGTGATATGTTCACTTATTTGCATTAAATGTGCTTCCAAAAGGAACTGTCATTTTCCGACATTTTCAAATCGATATAAACAAAAATATGTATTCGGGGAGGTGCATACCCCGTTAACGACGGAGCTGCTCTGTGTGCGGCTGAAAAAAACGTAGAAAACTGCAAGTACAGTCAGTCATAAGGGGATATTGGCAGCTGTCACTTACACAGCTGTGCTGCATAATACAATAATCAATTAAAGAAGAAATCCATTCCACTTTTCCCCATAATTCCTGTTGTGATATGTCTCACTCTATCCCAGCTGCTTGTCACAAGAGCTTTTTTCCCAGTTAAACCCCCCTATTTATGTCATTATGCAATGACAATAAATGAATATAACTGTAAATAGGGGGTTTAACTGAGGAAAAAGCTCATGTGACATGCAGATGGGATAGAGTGAGGCATATCACAACAGGAATTATGGGAAAAAGTGGAATGGATTTCTTCTTTAATTGATTATTGTAAAAAAAAAATATTATGCATATATTTCAGCTGCAGTACAGCTGTGTAAGTGACATCTGGCAATATCCCTTAATGATTTACTGTACTTGCAGTTTTCTACGTTTTTACAAAGTGCATGTAATTTTTTACCCGGTCCCTAAGCCGCACACAGCGTAGCTCCGCTTTTAACGGGGTTATGCACCTCCCCGAATACATATTTTTGTTTATATCAACTTCAAACACATCGAACCATGATAGTTCCTACTTGAAATACATACAATGCAAATAGGTGAACATATCCCAAGACCAAATATTCGTTCCAAACCTTCCTGTTGCATGTAGAGAGGCGGCAAAAGCTGAATATCAAACGAACATCTAACATCAAACGGACTTTACCGCAGTACAATAATACCCATTTACAGTATTTCCACTTACCTTCTTCGTTTTTTTCTCTGACGGATTTATTTTTCCATTCTTGTATAAGCTGCTCAGCAATAGACTCCCACGCCTTGGCCTTCTTATAACAATCACTGTAGTCTGGTAAAGAGATGTCCCATATCAGCGGTCTCTGCTCCACTTCCTGCACGAGCTGGGCTGGATCAACCTCTTTTGACATTTTTTTTTTCTTTTTTCCCGCATTTCCCGATGTTTAGCATGTAGCATCATGGGATATATCCGGTCCTCCGAAGCGTAAAATGAACGCGCAGAAAACGAACTAGAAGCGGTTTTCTTGCGTTCGTTGGGTTTTGAACGCCAAGAAAAAGCTGCATGCAACGTGAGCGTTTTTCTTGCGTTTGTAGCGTCCGGTAAGCGCGGATCAAGCGGCGAGTGTTTTCTACACATAGGAGTCAATGGGAGTGTTCACACGGGCTTTGGTGACGTGCGTTTGTCCGGCTGCGCGTTTATACGGCATTAAAAAAACGTTGCATGCAGCTTTTTCTTGGCGTTCAAAACCCAACAAACGCAAGAAAACCAATTCTAGTTCGTTTTCTGCGCGTTCATTTTACGCTTCGGAGGACCGGATATATCCCATGATCCTCCATGCTATACATAGGGAAATGCGGAAAAGGGCAAAATAAAAAAAATCATTGTTGAAAAACTTACGCGGACATTTTCATTTCTTCATAAACCACAAAAAAAGACTTCCTTTAATCCGACGTTGTGCAGGCAGAGAGTGAACCCGGTAGCAGCGGACTTTCATATCCAGTTCCCGACACACTGCCCCCACAGGTTAACACACAAACTACAATTTGGGCTGCAGGCTGACGTTAGACAGAGAAAAACGAACGCCGGTGTAGAAGTCAATCAAGCGCCACTACAAAATGCAACATAAACGTCTAGGACGTTCAGAGCACGTTCGTTTATCCAAAAACTTAACGCCCGTGTGAACAAGGCCTTAATGCCGTATAAACACGCAGCCGGACAAACGCACGTCACCAAAGCCCGTGTGAACACTCTTATTGACTCCTGTGTGTAGAAAACACTCTGCGCTTGATTCGCGCTCACCGGACGCTACAAACGCAAAAGAAACGCTCGGTTTTAATGCCCGTGTGAACAAGGCCTAATGCTAAATTATGTTTTAGAGGTTTATGAAGGTACTATTAGTGTGAAACTATTAATAGGCCTTAGTAATTAATTCAGCATAATGAGAGAACAAATCGTTTGGTAGCTAGCTATGGCTGAGTTATTTTTTTATGAGTTGCTTTGTGAATATTTTAGTTTTGAAGTAAGTTGTAAAATCTGTCTCAGATTTTAGTGGTCATGGCTTCAAGTGTCATGGGTATATTATTAATGTAGTAATTCTAAGACTTATTACCCATGCAATTTCCCTTGAATGATACAAGATTGGTGTAATCGTGAAATAGCTTAGTTTTATTTTATTATTATATATATTTTTTCTTTTTGATGTTGGTTTTCCCAAAGGTACATTGTGTATAGGTGATGAATATGTTTTTATTTGAATGAGTCTCTCTTTTTATCTCCTACAGTGACATGGAGCTCCAAAAACGGATTTCGCCTGCAAAAACAAGGTTTTGACGGACAAAACAAACAAGGAAAACAGGAACTTAGAGGATTGGCATAAGGTCAGAGACAGAGGGGTTTAGAGAAAAACCGTGTCAGATTTTAGTGGTCATGGCTTCAAGTATAATGGGTATATTATTAATGTTGAATGCAATCATTAGCAAAGCCACCAACTTTATGTGACCTTTACTGTATGTAAAGACTGTAGAACCGGTGCAAAAATTTCACACCTATTCTGATTTATAATGCACATAATTCATAATTGCTCATGTTTGCACTTATTTATTCTTTTATTAATGCAGTTAATTCATATTTTACAAATTTATATGAGTGTTGTTTAAAAACGTTTTTAAAAAGTATTCAGGTGATAAATATGTTTTTATTTGAATGAGTCTCCTTTTTTTCTTCTACAGTGTCCTGGAGCTCCAAAAGTAGAGCCTCGAAGACAGCGCCGAGTTGTCCCCTAATCTGGGCGCTCGATGCAGTACTGGGTGATCCTCAAAACCTGGCGGCTGATGCAGCACTGAGATGTAGAGGTTATGGGCCCTATGGCGAAACACAGGCTTATGGACATAACACATAGTACACACAAACTAAGCATGGAGCTGAAACGGGAACTAGCTGGCACAGAGACTAGGCTAAGGGACACAGAGCTAGGCTAGGAACACAGAGTTAGGCTAGGAACACAGAAAGGCTAGGAACACAGAGGCTAAGGATACAGAGAGGCTAGGAACACAGGAGGTTAACTACTTACCTATTCTCTAATACACAACACAACATGACAACACTGAATCAGCTCCACACAAACTAAAACACAATGAACATATAACATTGACCACACTAGAGCCTTATCGGACAAAAGAATGAACAGAACTAAAATTCAAACATAAATGAAAATACTTAGTAACCAAAAAACAAAACAAAATGCCCAGATTATGACAGTGATTACAAACCAACAATGCTCGACCCAGTTTCCCAGACTAATCAGCTATTTATAGGAGATTTAATGATTTACCTCAGATCAGGTGAGCTCCCGCATCACCTGACCGAGGTGCCTTCTGGGAGTCTGCAAACAAACAAAAAAACTGCAAACAAATTTGTGACCTTTAGTGGAAATCCTTACAAGAATAAGAATCATGTTTATAATAGGATAATTAATTACATAATAAAATTATATCAAATAAGAACTTTATCTAAAAGCCAAACCGACCAAATTTCCCATGCACTGCTGAAGTAGTTAAATATGCTTATACTTTAGATATGTAAGTTATATTTTAAAAGTACAATTGCAAGTAAATTACAAACTGCATGTGATGTTGTAAAATATGAATAAAACAGTATTAGACACAAATATATGATATGGTAGTATATATGCAATGAAAAAGCTATTTAAACAAGTGCTCAAATGTAAAGCAAACGCAATTATTAATTTATTGTGTATATTTAACTTCATTCAGCCATTTAAGTTATAGGCAAAATAACGTTCCTATCAGCTCACTATTATTTTCTGTTCAAATTTAAAGATACCCACGTGTGTGTGCAAATAGGCAAAGTTTACAAAGAATACAAGAGTGTATAATCTTTAATAAAGTTAGCCTAATACAATATTGTTTCCAGTGCTGAAGCAAACATGATTTTGTTTGAGTCTATTCTTTTAATACAACGTGACAGCGCGCTCCGAGGTCAAGCGCACCCACAGAACCCCCAGTTACTGTAATGCCTCTTCTCACCTTTCATTCACGATAGGTGTGAAGTTATCAAACTGTTTTCGCTGGTAGGGGAATTCGCAGAATTGGGGGTTATAAAACAAATTAACAAGACCGAGCAGACGTCTCTTCCTAAAATATTTTTTGCCAGCAAAACATATCTCTCTCTCTCTCTCTCTCTCTCTCTCTATATATATATATATATATATATAGAGAGAGAGAGAGAGAGTGAGAGAGAGAGAGAGTAAGAGAAAGAGAGAGAGATTCTGGTTGACTTTTCAAATGCAGATTGACCTGTATATCAACCTACATGTAAAGCGCGCGTTGACAAACACAAACTCTCCGCGCATGCGCGCACAATCTCTCCGCGAGAAAACAACGCGAGTAGCCTATATGCAATACATGTAATTGTCTTTGGTGCATTTCTGTGCGAGAATGTCTGCATTTATGTCTGCATCTAATGCACGATTAGCAGCCGTTTAATTAAAAACGTTGCCTTTTGCAAAGTGAAAGTATGGGCCGCGTTTTTTCGCACAGCAAAGAACAGCTTTATTTATTTCAGTCATAAATTCACAATCAAATTCCAGCTTATTTCCAGCCGTGGTCAAATAATGGATGAAATAATTATTTAATGCTGGGCACAAACAGCAAAAAACATGATGAAAAAAAGCTCTAAGCACTTTTGTGTTCATAAAAAAAAATTACCTATGATATGATAATATATATATATATATATATATATATATATATAGTTCATTTATCTCTTTTGATGATGGCGACACATTTTTACGTTTTAAATAAGATATGTTGGCATATTCACAAATCAGGACATTCGCATAGTTAACACTATCAGATTATAAGGTTATACTATCAGGTAATTAAATTAATTTAAGACCATTTAAACCGACGCATTGCCATTTCTTTTATCAATTTGACATTAATTTGACACTTTCTCGCTGGTGTCTTAGACAGACAGAGGCTTGGGCTTTCCCTGAGTCTTCTCCAGCGCGCTTTGTCTTTGGCCCTGACACCTTTTACTGGTGCGACCGAATGATCACACGGAGTGTTGCGGTATTACGACCCGGCCCGTTCTGAACAGTAATGCCCTCGTGCGAGCCGCGTCGTTACATACATATCCACAAATACTTTAACAACATACACTTATCATGAATTGAATTTTATATGAATATGAGATGTGCGCATAAACACATGTTTATATAATATATTCACATACAAACACATACTGTAAACACATAAAAACATAATATATTCAGTAAATTTGTGAATTACACTTAAAGTAATTATGAAGTCTGATTTGATTGTATTGTTACCATTAAACATTTTATTTCTATTTATTCTATGTTTTGCTGGCGAAATACATTTTAGGCGGAGACATCTGCTCGGCCTTGTTAAATAGTTTTAAACCCCTCAATTCTGCCAATCCCTAATTTGCGAAACCGGTTTGATAACTTTACACCTACATCAAAGGTGAGAAGAGGGATGACAGCAACTGAGCGCGCTGTCGCATTGTATATACTGTACATATATTGTTCATTCATGTCTTCTGATGATGGCGACACATTTTTATGTTAAATAAGATATGTTGGCATATTCACGAATCAGGACATTTGCATGATTAACACTAGCAGATAGCCTACGATCAGGAAATTAAATTAATTTCAATACCATTTAAACGGAGGCATTGCCATGTCTTTCATTATTTTGTCCCTGTTAAGACATTACAAAAACAAAAATAGGAAACTTTTAAAGCATGAATTTGGGCATCTTATTTCATAATTATGAAAATAACATGAAGCACATATACACACGTTCATTATGAAATATCTGTTGTAAAACAAAATAAAATTCATGTTCGTTTCAGCAATGGAAACAATATTGTTTAAGGTTAACTTTATACACAATTCATCGTTGTACTTGGTCCGGCTTTTAGATAAAGTCCTTCCACGCGCCATCTGGCAACATTTATTTAAATTCCTGAATGTTGCCTGCGGCAACTCACAGCAAGCTGCGCGCTAAAATGCTGCATCTTGCAGGAAAACGCGCATTCCTAATGGCCCCATCTGTAGAGGTAGAAACTGTGAAGTGGCAATTCTCTGTCACAGATGAGCCTGTACAGTGGAACCTTGGATTACGAGCATTATTCGTTCCGGAAGGGGGCTCGTATTCTAAAACACCCCCTCTCTGTTTCACACACACACACACACACACACAATAAAGGCGAGAGAGAGAGAGAGAGAGAGAGAGAGAGAGAGAGAGAACCGGCACGGTGTCAAATTACGCGCGCACACACATAACACACACACTCAAACACAAACACACAATAATGATGCTATACCCTGTTTGTGTCACGGTTGTTCGTTTGTTGAATAACCTAATCGCCACATTCCTGTCACGCTCTCTTCTCATTCCTCAGTTTTCTCGCGTTCAAGTTCATGATTCTTTTCACGTTATCGACCTCGCTTTGTTTCTCGTTTTTGCCTCTCGTCTCACGTTTTGGATTTATCACCACACTCTGATTTAACGGCTTTGAACTTTCGCTTTCGTTTCTCGACTACGGCTCTGCTTCGTGTTTGTTTTGGCTCGTCGCCCCCGCTGACAGATTACACGGCTTTGAACTTCTGCTCTTGTCCCTCGACTACGACCCAGCTTCGCCCCGTTTCGGCTCGCTACCCTCCGCCGACGGATTACACGGTTTTGAACTCTCCCTTTCGCCCTTCTACTACAACACTGCCTCTCGTCTCTTCTCGCCGCACAGTTTGCCCAACGCCTCACATAACCACCTGCTTCTCTGCACCTGGATCCATCTCTCCGCCTGCTTGTTTCGCCGCCCCTTGACAATTCCACTTATTTTAGCTTAACACCTCCCAACTGAACTACTGGTTTTAAAACCCATTTACATTTAGATTAAAATTTACATTTACATTTATGTATTTGGCAGACACACTTATCCAAATTTTTCACATTTAAAGAGTCTAGCAAGCTGTGTCAGAACATATCCCAGCAAAAGGTAAAAGTTGTGCCCCAGGTGCTTAAATTTGCTCTAGTGATTTTGATGCATGACTAGTCCCGTTCCATTTGTCGTAGACCCATAAAAGAGGTGTCATATCGTTTGGCTTATTCGGGAATGGGGGGCTCGACATAACCTTTCTAAGGGGTGAGTGGTAAACTGCCCCAGGAGGGGGCAATTAACATACAATTGTTCTTTCCGTAGGACCTTTGAAACTGAATTTAACTGTGGATCCCACTCTCATCATGATGCATGTTGCTAACATGATTAGCATGTTGCTAGCAATACGCTAATGCTGTTAAGAGTTGTGTCAGTTCATACTCCGTACAAGGGTAAAGGTTTTACCACTGGGGCACAGGAGGTGTGGACATATGGTGCGAACGTTGGTGTGTAACTAGTACTGCATCGTTTGTCGTACGCCCATTGAAGAGGTGTCAAATCGTGCGGCTTATTCGTGATTGGGGTGCTAAGACTTTTCTAAGGAGTGGGCTACAAATTGCATCCTTAACACTCCTACAAATCCCACAGACTTAACACTGATACCAACTTTGATGGCTTGTAGTGCAGAAATCTCGAATTTAACACATTTCCCCCCGCAGGGGGCAATTAAACCACACCAAAAAGTCCCATAGACGTGACATTGAGACCAACTTTGACAGATTGTAGTGCAAAGTAGGAATTTTGTAGAAATATAAAATTTACCACATATGAAGAGGTTGGCAAGCTGTGTCAAAGCATATACGGGCAAAGGGTAAAAGTTGTACCCCTGGGGCGCAAGAGGTGCCCAAAATGTTAAGTCTATGGGGATTTTTCCCATTGTATGTCATGGAAAACAAAACCTCTTCTTTAAATTAAGAATGAAATTACACAAATTGGGTCCCACCCGCCATATTACCCTCTCACTCAGATTGAGCACTGGTGATAACGGATAGCAGGGTTCATTATTGAAGTCTCATGTACCCTGTATGAAATTCCAGTCCTAAACTATTGATTGACTGTAGTTACAAGTCCTCAAAGAACAGCTGTCAGCATCAGATGAGGCCAGGACCGTCTTCATGGTAAAGTGGAACTGTCACCACACGCATCCCAAAAATAACCACTTGGCGAATGTCGTGTCGGTGCTCACCTGGTCTGGGAAAAAAACTAGGATATTGTTCAAGTTCACGAAAACCCATGAGTTAAGGAAGTCCCTGAATACCTCATTGCCAGGAAAAAATTACGGGAGAATTAGTAAGACCAAATGGGACCACGAGGTATTCATAATGTCCTGTAGGGGTGATAAAAGCTATCTTTCACTCATTTCACCCCTGAATGTGGACAAGGTGCTATGCGTCGCATAAATCAAGCTAAGATCTTGGCTCCCTGGAGGAGTTTAAAGGGAGTTGCCATTAGCAGAAGGGGTACCACAGTGATCTCGTTCAGGCCCGTACAATCTGTGCATAGGCGAAGGGAAACATCTTTTTTTGCCCCTGAAGAAGAAACCAGCCCTTGCAGGAGAGGAGGAAGAAAGAATGATCCTTCCTGTGAGGGGGTCAGTGATGTATTGGTTCATAGCTTTATACAGGAAGTAGTATAGGCGGCCGTATAGGAGGCGTGGTACCTGGGAGCAGGTCGTTGGCACAGTCGTATGGTCAGTGGGGACGGAGAGAGAGCACAAGATTTACTGAACCCCTTCTTAAGATACCTTTGTTCTTGAGAACAAAGCGCCATCTAGTGGTGGCATCAGGAAAATGAATAAATAGGGCTTCAATGGGCGTGTTTACTGTGAAATCTTGACACGCCTTCTGGCAGTAGAGGGAGGGGGAAAACACGGCGTGCATAGGGCAGCCGTACGCCATTCGCACGCCATTCACACAGCCGCGGCTATTTGATGTGGCTCCATCTGTAAATGTATTAAGAAAACTGTTGTGTTCTAATGTGGAGTAACTTTAAGTATACTTAGTACACCTAAAGTATATTGCAGTGTGTGTACTTACATACATACCTGACAGTAATTAAAGTTGATATTTAATGTTTTATAAGTACATTACAGCTATTTTTACTGTTACAAATACATGAGTAATATATTATGAATATATTGTAGCGTTTTTACGCCCGAAAGGATGGTGGAGAGATGAGTTAATTAAATTGCTGCCCAATGCAAATGGCTGGGAGTATTTTATTTAACTCACACAGGGTAACCAGCAGCATAACAACACACCACATCACACATATCCTGGCTGAAGCCACTAAACCAAATACCTTTTCCCAACAGGGTGAACACATAACAGCCCCTCCCGCAAAGCATGATGGTTCCCAAGCGAAACCCCGCCCCCGTCACACTATTCTTATTGCAGCAGTAGCATGCTGTTATACCCTTGGCCAATTCCATATAATAAAGAAGTACACTCGGTGGTAATAAAAAATGTTATTACATCAAATAGTGTCACATCTGAACCATCTCAGCCCAGGGGAATAAAATCTGGCTCAACGGATTACTTAACCCCGCTTTGTCTCCCCCTAGTGTGTCTACGTGTGTAATTGTTTCCCATTAAGTTCTACTAACACCAAATGGAAATTACCTGTGTCTACCTCGTGTGTCGCACTATTTAACCCAGCTGAACCCATACCACTTCGTCTGGTCACCGTTGTGCAATCTCATGTGTTGTGTCACTAACGCCATTGTGTGTGTGTGTGTGTGTTTTCTTCTCCCCAGGGCTGAGCAGTATATGCAGGCGTAGGTGGACACTTTTTTTGGAGAACCTTCTTAAAGGTCAACGTCAGGGCTAAGAGAATGGCCCTTGTGTTCGTTTCATGGAAGATCTGAGTTATTCCTAGTTTCCCTTTCGCACGTGAACCCGCCTGCAGACCCAGCCTGGTGAAACGACTAGCGTGTTGTGTATTTTCTTTTCTTCCTTTTTCTTTTGAACTGAACAATTAATAAATCTGTGTACTTCACCCTGAATCTGCGTTCGCCTGTTCCATAATGCAGGACATGACAGATAGTACACACAGTCTTAGGATAATTTAGAAATGCTGAAAGCATTTTCTACACTATGACATTTAAAAAAAAAAACATTACATCTGTTATTATGAGGCAAATTCTATTTGTGAGTTAGACAGATTTAATTTGCAGAAAATTTACAAAAAAAACTCAGTACTATAGTTTATTTGTTTTCAACAAAACATCAGGTTGTCTCACAAACACACAAACAAAAATTTAAACCGTCAAATGAAAAAAGACAGAGAATAGTATTAAAATTTACAGGTAAGGAATTAGTTTAAACCTCATGTGTTGATTCCAGCTGTTACACAGAGACTCTGAAAACAGGCTGAGAGCTACGAAGCATCATACCAGAAGCGAAGTACATAAGATTTAGCAACAACACACTAGACTATACATTCTATAGGTAACTATGTACCTAATTACCCAACAAAAACCATAAAATATACCTTTTGCAGATAAAAATAAAATAATAACAATACGAACTAACGCAGCAATAATGCAGCTTCCCGCCTGGGAAGCCAATCAGAAAATAGACAGTCCGAATCTGCCCGCCTCCAGTTTCTGATTGGCTGGTATTGCCCCTACTCTAATCTCTGGTTGGCTAAAATAATAGAGTTATAATAATTCTGCAGTTTGTGAAAGTCTAACTTTATGTGTGCTCTGTATGCATGGAGATGGCATGTTCTTCCCGTGCTTGGTGGGTTTTGTCCGGGTACACAGGGTTTCTAAATTGCCAGTAGTGTGTGAATAAGTGTGACTATGTGTATAAGTGTGCATTGCGATGGATTGGTACCTGTCCAGGATGTACCCTGCCTCATGCTCAACAGTAAGTCTTCGGCTTTAGGCCCCCAGCGACCCTAAATAGATGATGAGTGAGTGAATGAGTTCAAATATACATAAATGATCTTAAATGCACAAAAATGATTTTGAGAACGTGCACGAGAGAGATTCAGCGTGCAAAAACGAGTCTGAAAGTGTACACGAGAGAGTAGTGCACTAAATATAAGCATAAATAAGTACATATGTATAAGTACATTCAAATTTACCTGAAAATATACTGATACTACTGTATATTAAAAATTTTATTATAATGTATTCTTTCTGTACATTGTAACGATTATTTCGAGCATATTTTTAAAAATAGGCCAAAAATTAATTGAAAAACAAGTTTTAATAAATATGCTTTGGAAATTACACCAACCCTTTTACTTAAAGCATATTTTTCTAAACTATATTTTTGGAAAGTGTACTGAAATACAATTATTTTAAATATGTTTAAAGTTTAATTCCAAAAATTGGTAAAGGTGATGTTAGTATATTTTTTATATACTAACTGATGGTACAATTTTTTATTAATATACAGTGGTGTGAAAAACTATTTGCCCCCTAGCTGATTTCTTATTCTTTTGCATGTTTGTCACACAAAATGTTTCTGATCATCAAACACATTTAACTATTAGTCAAAGATAACACAAGTAAACACAAAATGCAGTTTTTAAATGATGGTTTTTATTATTTAGGGAGAAAAAAAAAACCTACATGGCCCTGTGTGAAAAAGTAATTGCCCCCTGAACCTAATAACTGGTTGGGCCACCCTTAGCAGCAATAACTGCAATCAAGCGTTTGCGATAACTTGCAACGAGTCTTTTACAGCGCTCTGGAGGAATTTTGGCCCACTCATCTTTGCAGAATTGTTGTAATTCAGCTTTATTTGAGGGTTTTCTAGCATGAACCGCCTTTTTAAGGTCATGCCACAACATCTTAATAGGATTCAGGTCAGGACTTTGACCAGGCCACTCCAAAGTCTTCATTTTGTTTTTCTTCAGCCATTCAGAGGTGGATTTGCTGGTGTGTTTTGGGTCATTGTCCTGCTGCAGCACCCAAGATCGCTTCAGCTTGAGTTGACGAACAGATGGCCGGACATTCTCCTTTAGGATTTTTTGGTAGACAGTAGAATTCATGGTTCCATCTATCACAACAAGCCTTCCAGGTCGTGAAGCAGCAAAACAACCCGAAACTATCACACTACCACCACCATATTTTACTGTTGGTATGATGTTCTTTTCTGAAATGCTGTGTTACTTTTACGCCAGATGTAACGGGACACGCACCTTCCAAAAAGTTAAACTTTTGTCTCGTCACAAGGTATTTTCCCAAAAGTCTTGGCAATCATTGAGATGTTTTTTAGCAAAATTGAGACGAGCCTTAATGTTCTTTTTGCTTAAAAGTGGTTTGCGCCTTGGAAATCTGCTATGCAGGCCGTTTTTGCCCAGTCTCTTTCTTATGGTGGAGTCGTGAACACTGACCTTAATTGAGGCAAGTGAGGCCTGCAGTTCTTTAGATGTTGTTCTGGGGTCTTTTGTGGCCTCTTGGATGAGTTGTCTCTGCACTCTTGGGGTAATTTTGGTTGGCCGGCCACTCCTAGGAAGGTTCATCACTGTTCCATGTGACATTGCCACATTTACAGAACAAAGGCAACTGTTCACACATGATTAAGGATATTAGGTAAAAACAACTGGGCCAAATGGCCCCTCTCTGGTAGTCCTAGTGCTAGACCAGTTTAAAACAACAATGATGTCAAACAAGGAAACGATTATGTTTAGCCTTCATCTTGGGCCAAGATCACTGTCACAATATCCAGATCAAAACTAACTACAGTGAAACCTCGGATTGCGAGTAACGCGGTTTGCGAGTGTTCCGCAAGATGAGCAAAAATTTGTAATCAATTTTGACTTGAAAAACGAGCAAGTCTTGTTTTACGAGTACCAAGTATCATGTCGCACGCATGTGCTTCTTGTTTTGATGCCAAGCGTCACATGATCACAACTGAGCCAATTGTTTTCCTCTCTCTTGTGCTGCGCAATTGAGGGTAATCGTCTCCCCTGCTGGGTCTTAGTGCGCATAGTGCATCTCACCTTCTCACACACACACTCTAACCGAAACAAGGCTCTGTCGTGATTTTATTTTGTGTGTGTGTGTGTGTGTGTGTGTGTTAGAAGGTGAGATGCACTATGCGCACTAAGACCCAGCAGGGGAGACGATTACCCTCAATTGCGCAGCACAAGAGACGCATGTACACGCACACACAAAGTAAATTTCTCTAAAAGTTGAGTAAACTTAAAAAAACTGTGCAACTTGTTACTAATTTTTTAGTAACTAAATTTTTTTTTACGCTTTTACCGTGGCTGCCTATGGAAAATGTACAAGTGTCATGATAGTGTCGTTGGTTATGCCTATACTGTTATTAAACAGATTGCAATACTGTCAGTATTAATGTGTTAATGTTTAGATGTTAATCCAGCATTAAGTTGTCTATTTGCAATAGCGTTTTTAGTGGATATAGAGGTTGGAACTATTTTGGGATTGGCATTAAATACATTTAGCCATTGAAATGTACACACTGGCACAGTTGAGGAAACAGTATACTATTGGAGTTTCTGCATTAGATTTATCATTGTATTTAAGTCATTTTGTACAGGAAATTGTCAAAAATCCCACAGGAAATAAATCACCTACGAAATATACAAGTACTATACAGCAACACTATTATTAATGTATTTTAGTTAAGTCTTAAATTTTTACTTTGTAGATGTTGACTATTCAAGGGAAGCTGCCTTTTTTGCAGTTCAATGAGATATGTCTCCTTAATATTTTAACAACTTAATAAAACAATAAAATACCTCATCCATTTGTATTACTTTAAAGGATGTACTGTGATCAAGTTTGTGACAGCTATATGTGTGAGGGGATCACACTTCTGCATTTACTTCCTTCCTTTTTTGTTAAGAGCTACTTTTATGTGGTTGTTGAAAGCACATGAGGTATTAGCTAAGTAAAAGCTGCACAAACGCTTCATAGTCTGCCATTGACAAAGTAGATCAAGCATTCTAAAAGTCTGACTATGCTAAATATACACTTCTTTTAAGGTTTGCGGTTTGTTATTAGCTTATTATTGTTATTATTTATTTACTGGTTTGTTATTAGTTTGTTATTAGCACAAAACAATATTTGCTTTTGTTAGATTCACTAGGCTTTGTTCCAGTAAATATGCATCCTGAGCACATAAAAAATATCAAATACAGTTACAAGAACAGTTACTTGGCTTTTGACTTTTAATTGGATCATAGGGCCTGTGGTAAATGGTAGGCAAAGAGTCCACGTTTCTTTTTTTAACTGACTAGTGTTGTGTAACTGGCCACCATGGTTAAATCTATACATTAATAAGTAATAAGGATGTGAATTAAGTTTTTTTTTTAAATAACAGCGGTTTCTTAAAATATACTCCTTTAACTATAAAATGAATTCCAACAGGCTGGCTGCAAAAGGTTTAAGACTGTTGGCGTTTTTTTTTTTTTTTCACCAATTAGTGATTAGCAGAAAGTAATGCCATTTTTCCCACCAAGACAACATGGACCATTTTGCTCCCTTAAATTCTTTTTCTGGACTGTAAATTAGTTTTGTCTATGGTCTTTTGTTGTTGTAGCTCATCAACCTCATGCTTGATGGTGCTTGCATGTTGAGATATTTTTAGTGACTAAATTACTTACTTGCAGCATGAAATTGGATATATCTGGATGTCTGAAATCTCTTAAGTCATTTCTGTCGCCCCTTTAAAAACGCTTCAGTGTGTTTTTCTCTCCCACCCATCTGTGTAAACTCTTTGGACTATTGTATATAAAAATTCCAAGATGTCAGGAGTCTTTAAAATATCCAAACCAACCCTTCTGACACAAACAACCATACCATGGTTAAAGTCACATTTTTAATTTATTTAGAATGACCTCTTAATCTGCATTTGCTTTTTATGCATGGTTGTGCTACAGTACCACATAACTGCATGATTGGAAAACTGAATAAGGGTCACAGGTCCTCCTATTATAGTGGTGAATGAATGTCTAGTTCCTGCCAAAAGCAAGGCCAACTATTTTGTTTTTGATGACATTTGATAACCATTCAAATAATTTTTAACCTCTAAATATTGTATTAGCGTTGCTGCTTTGATACTTTTGAAGGGAAGTGTATGTATGTATGTATGTATGTATGTATGTATGTATGTGTGTGTGTGTGTGTGTGTAATAGTAGTAGTAGTAGCAGTAGTAATAGTAGTCATGAGAATACCACATCTAAGAAAAAATACATACTTTGCTTAATTTATTTAAAACAATAGTGTAATGTGTACTTTAAGCTTACAATTAATTTGCTGTTGTCTGCAGTTATTTATAAACTATAATGTCTGCTGATAAGTGCTGAAGAGCAAAACAACTGGTGATATGAAAATTAGCAGGAAGCAAAAGAGGAACTGGTAAAAAAAAAAGTCCTGTGAAAGGGTGGGGTTTAGTCAACTGTTGTGCACATAGACACACTCTGAATAGAAGGAATAGAGAAGTTAGACATTTGTGCCACCAACAAGATTGTCTCTACAACGTTTTCACAGGATATTTTAGAGAAAAACATAAGGTAGGCATTCTAGGCTTCTATAAATGTAGAAAATATGATTTAGTTTGGACAATCGTAAACATCTTAAAAAAAATTTGGGTTTCTTACGCAAATGATTTCTTTTGCAATTGATTACTGGGCGGAAACACAATACAAATTATCCAGTCTGATATATTTGCTGTAATATTTTCATAAACTAATTCCTTACAGCTTAAACCTCTTTTGTATGCTGGAACAGAATACTCAAAATAAGAGCCTCCCTCCACCTCCAATTTATTTATTTTTGTGTTTATTATACCTGTCTGATTACAAACAAACATGAAGCTTTTATATTATATTTACTGTCCATGTTGAGCTTAAGATGCTACGTTTTATGTTCAGGCAACATTCAAGGCAACAGTACTTCAATCCAACTAACCATTAATTACTTTATTTAATGTTCCTAATACAGGTTTATATTCTTCTTGACTGCATCAAAAAAATCTAAATGTAACTTTCTGTAACTTAATTGCAAGCTTAAAGTCCATATTACACTCTTATTTTTCTTGCTAGCTTGTGAAAGGATACACAAAGAAAAACTTAAAATGTGCACATTCTTATTTGTAAGATTTAGTTAAACTGTTTGTTGGAAACTATACTTATTATGTAGTAAATGTAAGTCTACCATTTGACTTTCCTGACCATTTTCATGATAAAAGTTTTATTGTGTTAAAATGGCCAACATGAGCAGTTTCCCCTACCCTCTATTTAAGCAGCTAGAGTTGACACAGTTGAATTGTCAAGTTGGTTCAGTATTTCTTTCTCACTTTAACTTAAGAATATGCGAAATGTTCCATATAAAAAACTGTGGTGATTGTAGTGCGGTAGTAGCAATGGGAAAATAAAGTAAAGGTTATAGTTCATTGCTCTAAATCCATGTGTGGAACACAATTAATGCTTTAATTAATTAAAGTAAGTAAACTAGTCTGGCATGCACAGTTACCTATAGAATAAGTAAAAAATTGTAGTTACACTCCACTAACCACTATTAAAATGCATAATTGTTGACATTACTTAGCAGGATAACATTGCGGAAATGTTTACACCTGCTAGCAGCAGAAAAAAAAATCAATTATTTAAAAATTTTACTTAAATGTCATAATTTCCATTTGTCATAATTTCCATCTGTTATCTTTACACTTACATTCTTATTATATATTATTGTGTAATGCTGCTTTGCAACAATGTCAATTGTTAAATGAGCTATACAAATAAAAATTGAATTGAATTGAATTATTATTTTACATGAAATTTCAAGCAACTTTTCCTAGGCCTTTTCACACATAAACATTGTTGATATATCAGCTTTGTCTTCATTAAGAACATGTGTAGTACTCTGTACATATTTGACTAATAATACTTATAGTTTTCAACCTAGAAACCCAGTGTAAGGGTCTACACTGGGTTTCAAAGACTTAAAAGCACTTTTGTAAGTCGCTATGAATAAGAGTGTCTGCCAAATAACTAAATGTAAAAGTAAATGCTTGTCATAAAATAATTACTTGTGATTAACAACTAAATTCCGCTCTCGTGACCTGAATACAGGATAAAGCAGATGATGAGTGAGTGAGGGAGTAAATTCCACTCAATATACTGCTATTTTTAGCCCTTTTAATCTATATGTTAAACCAGGACAAAACATTTAACAAAGTCAGAAAATGCTATATAAAAGTAGTATTTGAAACAAATACAGCCACCTTTGCCTGTCATATTCATAGACAATGTCAGTGCTGCTTTAAACTTTAAAAGAACACTGTTTATTTCCTTGGGTACATAGAATAAGATTTACATATGAATAGCAATCTGTTTTACCTCTTTTAACAGTGATCGGTTTTGTGGTGTAAAAAAGTTTATGAATATTTATCATGTATACATTATTGCACAGTGGTATATTTTTTCTCTGCATATTTAAGCTTGTTAGGAAGTTGCAGTGTTCCCAGGTGTACTATAATTATCATATTTTTGTCCTCAAATGTCGAATATTTCACATCATAGCTTTTAATGTCATAGTTTAACAGCATACATCTGATTTGGAACAGCTATTTATTTTATATACAGTGGTGTGAAAAACTATTTGCCCCCTTCCTGATTTCTTATTCTTTTGCATGTTTGTCACACTTAAATGTTTCTGATCATCAAACACATTTAACTATTAGTCAAAGATAACACAAGTAAACACAAAATGCAGTTTTTAAATGATGGTTTTTATTATTTAGGGAGAAAAAAAATCCAAACTTACATGGCCCTGTGTGAAAAAGTAATTGCCCCCTGAACCTAATAACTGGTTGGGCCACCCTTAGCAGCAATAACTGCAATCAAGTGTTTGCGATAACTTGCAACGAGTCTTTTACAGCGCTCTGGAGGAATTTTGGCCCACTCATCTTTGCAGAATTGTTGTAATTCAGCTTTATTTGAGGGTTTTCTAGCATGAACCGCCTTTTTAAGGTCATGCCACAACATCTCAATAGGATTCAGGTCAGGACTTTGACTAGGCCACTCCAAAGTCTTCATTTTGTTTTTCTTCAGCCATTCAGAGGTGGATTTGCTGGTGTGTTTTGGGTCATTGTCCTGCTGCAGCACCCAAGATCGCTTCAGCTTGACTTGACGAACAGATGGCCGGACATTCTCCTTCAGGATTTTTTGGTAGACAGTAGAATTCATGGTTCCATCTATCACAGCAAGCCATCCAGGTCCTGAAGCAGCAAAACAACCCCAGACCATCACACTACCACCACCATATTTTACTGTTGGTATGATGTTCTTTTTCTGAAATGCTGTGTTACTTTTACGCCAGATGTAACGGGACACGCACCTTCCAAAAAGTTCAACTTTTGTCTCGTCGGTCCACAAGGTATTTTCCCAAAAGTCTTGGCAATCATTGAGATGTTTTTTAGCAAAATTGAGACGAGCCTTAATGTTCTTTTTGCTTAAGTGGTTTGCGCCTTGGAAATCTGCCATGCAGGCCGTTTTTGCCCAGTCTCTTTCTTATGGTGGAGTCGTGAACACTGACCTTAATTGAGGCAAGTGAGGCCTGCAGTTCTTTAGATGTTGTCCTGGGGTCTTTTGTGGCCTCTCGGATGAGTTGTCTCTGCGCTCTCGGGGTAATTTTGGTCGGCCGGCCACTCCTGGGAAGGTTCACCACTGTTCCATGTTTTTGCCATTTGTGGATAATGGCTCTCACTGTGGTTCGCTGGAGTCCCAAAGCTTTAGAAATGGCTTTATAACCTTTACCAGACTGATAGATCTCAATTACTTTTGTTCTCATTTTTTTCTGAATTTCTTTGGATCTTGGCATAATGTCTAGCTTTTGAGGTGCTTTTGGTCTACTTCTCTGTGTCAGGTAGCTCCTATTTAAGTGATTTCTTGATTGAAACAGGTGTGGCAGTAATCAGGCCTGGGGGTGACTACAGAAATTGAACCCCGGTGTGATAAACCACAGTTAAGTTATTTTTCAACAAGGGGGGCAATCACTTTTTCACACAGGGCCATGTAGATTTTTTTTTTTTTTTCTCCCTTAATAACGTAAACCTTCATTTAAAAACTGCATTTTGTGTTCAATTATGTTATCTTTGACTAATAGTTAACGGTTTTTGATGAGCAGAAACATTTAAGTGTGACAAACATGCAAAAGAATAAGAAATCAGGAAGGGGGCAAATAGTTTTTCACACCACTGTATAACACATGTCACAGAATTAAGACCCTGGATCTGTGGTAAATAAACCAATCAACATCTCCTCTGAGATCTTGTGAGACAGCTGCTGTCACCTTGGAGGAGGAGGTTGAATTAATGGTTCATGTCATGTGTAGCCTTTGTGTCATATGTCTGATTGTTTGTGGATGTCATTCAGCATTTTGAATGTGCTTTTTACAACTCTGCTCACTGGTAGGTAACATGCAGTAACATTTTAGAGTAATCAAGGCTACTTGTAGTATGTTGTGAAGAGATGGTAAATGGGGTACAAAATGAATATAAAAATTTTAAAAAGTTAAGGTGGTGTTGAAAAAAATCACTAACAAAAAGAAGCATGAATTAGAGGCAGTAGGATCTTGTTTGGTAATCAACATTCTGAGAAACAGGTTTTTTAAACAAATGGTGTTGATAACATAAATGTGAAAGTCTAGTAGAGAAAACTGAGAAGCGTTGACATTAATGAAACAAATTGTGCCTAGCATTGTTAGTGTCTTTTATTACTTTAGTAGTTTATCTAGCTACATACAGAAAATACTTAATACACACATCCCTAGCGGACCAAACATGGCTATCCTGAGCAGGAAGCATGAGGCCTCCATGCGAACTTCAACCTGAATGCACAAGGATATATCAGAAAGGTCCAGAAAGCAGAAGGGTATGGGATCCCTGTGCCATGTGCAACTGGACTAAGAGACAGAGAGAGAATATATAAATAGGATATAATATAGGATTATTTTTATTAGGTGCTATAAAAAATAAGATACATTTATCTAGCACCACTTAGAATGTTAATATAGTTCAAGACGCTCTCCTTCCATGCTGTTTGGAATAAGTTAGTTTGGTGCCATTTACATGTTACTTGTTTTCGAATGGAGGTGTGTGTGGTGATTATAGCAGAGTGCTATTTTTTTCTTTTATCTTTTTCTGTAATTATTTTTTTGAATGTGGAGCTACATTATCTTATGGAGCTACATTATCTAGTGTATATGAAGAATAAAGTTCTGTGCAGTAGTTGATATGAATGTACATTCATTGTACGTACATTATTACTAAAATTTACTTTAAATGAAATGATATAATGATAAGATAACTGTGGAAACGATGAATTAAATGGCTGTCTAAATGTCACTATATTTTCTATATTAATTACAAGTTTAGTGTAAATTCTAAAGTATGACCAGTGTTATAAGTGGGTGGTGCTATGCACTCATTTTTCTCTACTAATAAATATTAAAGTCTCCAGTAGTTAAAGCTTTGTCTACAAATTATGTTTAGTGGAATCAAATGGGCAGACTTATTATTTATTGCTATGTTATGTTATGCTATGCTATGCTATTTTATGTTATGTTACATCAAATGCATTGAATTTGTGTCAATGTTATTTGTATAATGTTTACATTATTATCATAGTTAGACATGACTGATTATTTAACTTTATCCAGAAGGACTAGTTTTAAAATGCTACTGATTTGGTTAATCCACAGTTCTGTTAAAAACATTTTATCTACCTCCCAATGAGTAGTATTTCATTAGCAATACATGCTTTAGATGTAAATGATCTAATATGTAACAGTCATAGCTTAAGATTAGAGATGCTCGATGTATATGCAATATAATGGAAGCTGAGTGATGACTCAGTGCAGCTATCAGATGATTGGGTTAGCCTGTTAGTCTGCTCCCAGGCCTGGACTCTGGATTGTCACTGATTAACTAGGCCTGCACCTGTGACACTATAAACTATATTGGAAGAAAGCAGCACCTTCCAGAGTGTACTGGACACTGTCCTGCCATAACAGGACACCTTTGTCCTCAATAGAACTCCAAATATCTTCAAAGCCCACATTGTTTACTGAGCACAGACTGGATATCTATCAGTTCAGCGATCATATTTTTGTTAATTTAAACAACTCTAAAAATTTACTCCAGCATGGACAACTACCTTAAAAAATTATGCTGGCCTACCACACTAAGATTACCTGCTTTTTTGTTATTGCTTGTACAACTAATGAGCTCAGTTGGCATGCAGCATGTCAGGGTGCATGGCTGCTAAACATGACACTGCTTGGCATTAGATGATGGACTTTCACCCCTCATCAATAAAGGAGTTAAGGAGCAAATAGTCAGAAGTCAGAAAAAAACGAGTGTAGAACTGGGCTAGAAATGGCATGTTGTGAGAGCCATGTTGTGTACATCATGGACTTTTATCGATGAAGAGTGTTCATCGCCACTTAGCAGCCAGCCAAGGGTCAGCCCCCAAGGGACTATGCTAGTTACCCAAGCACTTTCGCTTTTACTTACAGCCAGTCATTGTGATTTAGCTGCTGTAAAGAAATCAGACATTGCTTTAACGTCAAGGTCCCCAGTCGAGACTGCCAAGGTGTATGGGGTTCTAAATGGTTTTGGTTTAACTCATCATTCTCAGTACAGTTAAAATCTCCTTCTAAGAATAAAAGATCTTCAGGGCCAAACTGGCTTAAACCACACTGGTTTCATTTAAGACCTGAACCCTCTCAATTTGGTGCATAAACATTTATAAATATCAGACTGGTGAACAGCTCATATATGGCTCTGACTACCATTAATCTGCCCTGTACTATTTCTTCCAAAACATATGATTCTGGTAGGAAGATTTTGGAGAGTGGGATAGCCACTTCTCCACTGGATTTCCTAATAGAATGGCTTAAAATACCCCCCCTTTCCATTCAGTTTCATTTGAAATATCACTGTGCACTTCTTGGGTAAAACTCACATTTATGTTTTTTAACTTTAATAATTCAAACATGTAAGTATAAACATATAACCTTTTTCTTATATCTTTAGCACTATTTATGTTGAGTGAGAGATCTTAAACTCAGTCATACTGTGAAAAAAAGTATACTTAATAACCTATTTAGGAAATTCACACTGTATTTGTGCCATCATATTTATTTTCTGTTATTTTGTGTACTATGGATGTTTTGTCTTGTTTTTTAGTTTATCTGTATTTTCTTCTTGGGAAGTAAGACAACCAGCCATTTTATGTCAACAAACCTGAGTAAACTTAGAACAAATTTGCCGAAAATAACATCTAAACATAGGAAGTTCACAATAAGACTCTATGCCTGTGACTCCCCCAAATCTGCTTCTTTTCCCAATGGAACTATTCACAAATAGTTTGACTTAAACACTGATACTTAAACACTGAGACTGTACTGGAGTTCTGTTATAAGCTATAAAATGGGGGGCTTTGTAACTGAATATTTAATGGCACAGTGCCCAGAAGAGTTGCTTCTGCATCAAAATTCTGGAAAAAGTTTGGAAGACCATTAGTCTCTTTTCAATAATGCTATATGCATATGCATATGCTTTTTGTACTGCTGTTCAAATGTTTATTGATCACTCGGATCATCAATAGCAGACTGTGTAGTTGCAAACATACTGGGATATCGAATCCTGGAAAGATTGGTAACAGGTTTGAATGTTCTCTATTTACACTTGCTGAACACTAAACTAATACTGTGTGAAGACTTCCATTTGCTTTCAAAACATTATTTATTGATATTATTGGGCCCAAAGTGTGCCAAGGAAACATTCATGACATCACACCACTGTGTGCACTTTAAAACTTTTACCCTAGACTTTTGACACAAGGCGGGATGGGGCCATGGATTCATGCGGTTTGTGCCAAAGTGTGACTATACCTGTTGTGCAGTTTTCATATGTGCCCACTGCAGCCTCAGCTTTCTGTTCTTTACAGAGTATTAAAACTTGATCTCGGTTCCACATGTTGTACATTCTTAGGTGCTGTTTCACTTAAGTGGTTAGACAAAAATATATTGGACCGCTAATACACCACAATAAGGGCTGCATATTACTCCATTCCCAGAGCAGCTTTGGGACTACTGTGTGGGCTCATCATCTTTTGACCTACAGGCAAAAACTTTAATCTGCTAAGCCTGTAGTAAAGACTGTAAAGCAATGGAAGCAGAAGCAGAGCGAGGAATACAAGCCTGTTTTGACTGCACTAATTGAAGTGTTTTTGAAGCTGCTGCCACCAGTCTGAATCAGTTCACAGATTTTGTAATCATATATCAGTTTCTGTGGATATGTGAATCCCTACCAGGACTTATTTAACATACAAGAACAACAAACCATGGTTCACAGAAAAACGTCAGGCCAAACTGTATGCTGAGCGGGGACAGCATCGATTACACCCAGGCCAAGAACATACTAACAAAGGAGATCATAATGGTTAAGAGGAGCTGCTCTGTAAACCCTGAACCCCAACTTTCGATCTGTTCTTTAAGAAACAGTAGAGAAGGAAAGCTCCAGGCCCAGATGGCATTACACCAGCCTGTCTAAAATCCTGTACTGACCAGCTGGCCCCATCTTCACATGAATCTTCAACTAATAACTGGAGCTGTGTGAAGTCTCTTGCTGCTTCAAATTATCTGCAGTCATCCCCATACCTAAGAAACCCCAATACACAGGACTTAATGACTACAGACCTGTTGCCCCAATGTCTGTGCTGATGCAATTGTTTGAAAGACTGGTGTTGGCTTATCTGAAGACATCAATTGACCCCCTGCATCAGGCTGTCAGGATGTTGAACTCTCATGAGTTCTCCCACCTCCCCTGAACTCTAAAAATCTAAAACTTTCCCACACGTTTTTCATTGCACATAAGACACTTTATACTCTCTCTGTAGAACTCTGCACAAATGGACTTGTTTACAAACAGAACATGCAAAAACACTGTTTGCACTATAACACTTTACGGTCTTTTTTGCACTACTGCCGCTAACTGCTACTGTATGTGTTGATCATCTCCCACTGTGCTACAAGAATGTTAACAGAGATGACACCATTGAGTAGAGACAAAAGATGTAGAAATTCCACTATTTGAAACACTGAGCACAGATGTCCCTTCATTTGTACATTACCCTAGTGAAATAAGCACCTATCTACTGATACCTGTTGCTGGTGCTGTGGAGATTACACACTATGAAAATTAAACATTGGATATTTTTAGAAACAAAAATTAATACATCATGATACTCTCTACTGACATGTGTACACTGTAACTTGTAAATAGATTATTTGATTATTTTACAAGATACAGGGAATATATTATTGTGCAGTTTTACTACAGATTACTAACATGTATACGATAATAGTAGATATTTATTGATTACACTCACTCATCGTCTACACATCCACACACTACGAACAATTTGGGAACACCAGTTAGCCTAATCTTTGGACCTTGGAAGAAAACCAGAGTACCAGGAGGAAACCCACCAAGCACAGGGAGAACATGCAAACTCCATGCACACACAGATAGGCCTTTCTGCCGCTCTATTTATTGATTACATTTAATTTCAAATTATTATGTCTTATTAATATCCATTGTAATAATGATAATAAATATTTAAATCCATGGCCTAGGGCATGGGTGGTAAAATTGAAAAATTACATCAAGGCAGGGCATGTGCTGGCTATAGCAAAAAGCTTCATTATAATTTGGGAATATTTTCCTTTATGAACAATGTTTTATGATTCTATGCGTATTCTTTGTTGTATTAATTGTGTTTTATGAGTATTCACAGTATTTTGTCACAGAAGGTGTGAGTACATAAATGGAAAAGCACAAGGGGAACGAGATGCATTTGTGTGTGTGTATGTGTGCATGCTGGTTTTCCTGTAGCTAGTCTCAATATATTTTTATTGAATACAATCTTTTGTTTAAAACATGTGTTTTTGTTTAAGATAACATCGAAGCTGATAAACAATGTCAGATCACATGCTGGAGGAGGTATTCATAAAACGCTCTCAGCAAAAGAAGAAAACTTCACCCTTAAACTTCAAAGAAAGATTGTTTGTACTTACACAGGAAAAGATTGCATACTATGACTACGAAAAGGGGGTAAGAATTTAATTTTAATATTTTGATTATTAACTAGAATCATTTTTATTTATTAAAGGAAGCTATGTATTTTTCTTAAATGATTAATCCCCAGAGCAATCTTTGATTTATTGCTTTATTACTAACTTTACTTAATCCTTCTGTACACAGAAAAAAAAAGCATTAAAAGGATTTGTTGACATTGACAAGATTAAATGTGTTGAGATTGTGGCACCAGAAGAAAATGCTCCACCTGAACGATTGTTCCCATTTCAGGTGAGGTGATCCACTGGCCTAAAAAAAAAAAAGGTTTTGTGATTGTAGTGATGTGTGTCAATATTATGAACTTATTTTACCCATGCTTATTAAGCCTCACTTACTCACTCGCTTACTCATTATCTATACCACTTAATTCTGTATACAGGGTCACGGAGGGCCTGAGGCCTATCCCAGGAAATTTAGGGACACGAAAATGGGTACAGGACAGGGTGCCAATCCATCACAGGGCCCACACTCAGTTACACACTACGGGCTATTTTGAAATGCCAATTAGCCTAATTTGTATGTCTTTGGACTGTGGGTGGAAACCAAGTACCCAAAGGTGGAAAGAGTAATAAAATGTTGTACTTAAGTAAAAGTACTGTTCCTTTAATTAACTTTTACTGAAGTACAAGTAAAGTTACCCTTATAAAAATCTACTCAAGTAAAAGTAAAAAAAAAAATCAAAGTGGTGGCTTAAATACGACCAGGGGTTTGCTTTATAAGAATTTGTTGGCATTTCACTTTCAGCTGTGTCTGCATCACTGGCATCCGTTTTGTCTGTCTCCATCATTCTTGTGAATTTAGCACGTTTGTTTTCGATGCCCATTAATCAATCAGTGCAGTGCTTTCCGGGGTGCAATTTTTTTCCTTCCCTGTTGTATTATTTTTCATTCATTTATTTTTTACTCAGTAGCGAAAATAATTTAAAATGTAGTGAAGTACAATACCCACGGCTACACCATCAGCCTTTACACCCGGACCCATGACACATAAATTGACAGACAAGCTCTGTGTTAGGCGCACTCCTGTGGCTATGTGCCGTGACAAAGGCCCTAAAGCCTCTCTTAAACAGATCACGTTAACAAAGACTCAAACAGACAAACACTACAACACTCGAACATATGACCAAAGCCCCTTGAGGTAAACTTAAACCTGGTATGCGTCTACGAGCGGACCTCACGCACACACGCTCCTATGAGCGGCTTACATACACGCTCCCACAAGCGAACCTCACGCACACGCTCCCACAAGCAAACCTCACGCACACGCTCCCACGAGCGAACCTCACGCAAACACGCTCCGACAAGCGAACCTCACGCACACACGCTCCCATGAGTGAGTTACACATACCCATGCAATCGTAGAGCATACCAAGGCCTACAGCTTTGGTCAAACACAGGGGGATACACACTAAAGACCTTAACAGAAGTGACATGAAACAAAAGAACAATAATCACATGCTACATACTCACACATAATGGTATAACCAAAGATAAACTTAATCCCTTAAACACAGAAAACAAACCCTCTGACCTAGTACTAACATAACTTAATTTTCAAACAAAACAAAAGCCCACTAGACAATAACAATGCTCGGCCCAGTTGCCCAGAAATAAAAGCTTTTTATAATGTCTCTAATTGGCTGCCTCGGCGCAGGTGAGCTCCTTCCTCACCTGACCGAGGTGCCTTCTGGGAAACTGGGTCTTCCAACAAACTACAAACAAAAAGAAATGACAACCACAGTGCCCTCTAGGGGCAGTCCCTTACAATATACAGTGGAACCTCGGATTACGAGGAACGTGGTTTACGAGTGTTTTGCAAGACGAGCAACAATTTTTAATAATTTTTTACTTGGAAAACGAGCATTGTCTTTGTTAACGAGCACCGAGTATCATGTTTCACGCATGCGCTTCTTGTTTTAACAACGAGCGTTACGTCATCACAAGTGAGCCAACGGTTTTTCTCTCTCTTGCAGCAGAATTGTAGGTAATCGTCTCTCCTGCTGGGTGAATACACACGCGCTGTGTGTGTGTGTGTGTGTGTGTAAGATGTGCGTGTGCGCGCGCACACACACACACACACACATTAACGGAGAGACCGTTTTTAAAACCGTTTAAAAATTAGCAAGGAACATCGCTAGTCACACTCGCGTGAGTGCATACTAACGGGATTACTACTGTAAAGTAAAACAACAACAACAACAACAAAAATTAAACAGAGGTCCGTTCTTCGTACGTCGCTTGACACATCCGAGATGAACTGACACATCTAAGATGAGATCATCGTGCTAATTACGATCTGGTTAAGTCGGTTCTTCGAGCACACCTGTTGTTGATGATTAGTATAGCTGGATTGAGTTGTCTAGGATTATTGCGGGTTCGTGCGTTGGTTTAAAAGGCGATATGCATCGACAATAGAAACACTGATCACAAGCCCTCTGATTGGTTGATGAAATAGAAAAAGAGCGGCTCAATTTTTTTTGTAACGTGTCATAACGTGTTATGCGCTGAAATGCCCCACTGCCATGGATTGCCCCCCTACGTAATCGCTATCAAATATTATATTAGAACATAAATTCATAGGTTTATGGTTTTCAAATTACAAATTACATGAGACAATAAAATAAAATAAGCAATATGAAAATAAATATGTTGTACATGAAAAAAATAGAAATATTATGTATACTTTTATATTGTTTATTTTATAATAAAATTTGTTTCGTCCAATTTATCATTATAAAATATTTATTTTTAATATATAATATTATATATAGCATATTTTTATGACAAACCCCTGAAAAATAAATGTGTTACAAAATAAACATTATACACGAATTTGTATTAATGGTCTTGACGGCTGTCTCGTGCCTAGGGTTTATTATAATAGTAATATCATATTTGATAACAATAAACCTATGAATTTATGTTCATATATAATATTTGATAGCGATTATGTGTGTGTGTGTTGTCCATGGCAGGGGGCATATACTTTTCTTTTTCCACGTGAGTCAGTCGTGCTCTTTAACCAATCAGATGTGACCTCGCCATTTCAACCAATCATAACCCGGCAGGAGCGCAGGCTAAATCCTGTTTACATGAAATAAACCTGAGGTCCGTTCTTCGTACGTCGCTTGACACATCCGAGATGAATTGACGCATCTAAGATGAGATCATCGTGCTAATTACGATCCGGCTAAGTCGGTTCTTCGAGCTCACCTGTTGTTGATGATTAGTAGAGCTGGACTGAGTTGTCTAGGATTATTGCGCGCTCGTGCGTTGGTTTAAAAGGCGATATGCATCGACAGTAGAAACACTGATCACAAGCCCTCCGATTGGTTGACGAAATGGAAAAAGACCGGCTCAACTTTTTTTTGTAACACGTGTTATGCGCTGAAATGCCCCCCTGCCATGGATTGCCCCCCCTACATAATCGCTATCAAATATTATATTAGAACATAAATTTATAGGTTAATGGTTTGCAAATTACAAATTACATGAGACAATAAAATAAAATAAGCAATATGAAAATAAATATGTTGTATATGAAAAAATAGAAATATTATGTATACTTTTATATTGTTTATTTTATAATAAAATTAGTTTCGTCCAATTTATCATTATAAAATATTAATTTTTAATATATATAAATATTTATTAGCATATTTTTATGACAAACCCCTGAAAAAGAAATGTTACAAAATAAACATTATACAAGAATTTGTATTAATGGTCTTGTCGGCTGTCTCGTGCCTAGGGTTTATTATAATAGTAATATCATATTTGATAATAATAAACCTATGAATTTATGTTCATATATAATATTTGATAGGGATTATGTGTGTGTGTGTGTGTGTGTGTGTGTGTGTGTGTGTGTGTGTGTGTGGGTGGGTGGGTGGGGGAGTCCATGGCAGGGGGCATATACTTTTCTTTTTCCACGTGAGTCGGTCATGCTCTTTAACCAATCAGATGTGACCTCGCCATTTCAACCAATCATAACCTGCCAGGAGCGCAGGCTAAATCCTGTTTACATGAAATAAACCTGCTCCCGAGCAGGTTCAAGCTTGCGGATATGTTGCTATGACAACAAATGCTAGAAGCGCATCGAAGAACGAAACAATCCAAGATCAGGACAAATCCACAACAATCAAATCCAGCTAACTGAGTTAGCGACGTACGAAGAACAGACCCCTGTTTAATTTGTTTTTTGTTGCTGTTTTACTTACAGCAGTGATCCTGTTAGTATGCGCTCACGTGAGTGTGACTAGGAATGTTCCTTGCTAATTTTTAAATGGTTTTAAAAATGGTCTATCCGTTAATGTGTGTGTGTGTGTGTGCGCGCGCGCACATTTTACACACATACACTCTGCATGCACAAACGAAAACCCTTATTTGTCGGGGTTTAATTTTAATTTTTTTTAAGGTAAAGTACAGGTTAATTTGTTTTATTTTTACTTTATATTTTGTATTAATTATATTTATGTATTTATTTTTTGGGCTGTAGAACGAATAATTTAAGTTTCCATTATTTCCTATCGGAAAATTTAATTTGGTTTACGAGTGTTTTGGAATACGAGCCCACTTCCGGAACGAATTAAGCTCGTAATCCGAGGTTCCACTGTATATATATATATATATATATATATATATATATATATATATATATATTCCTGTTACCTTCTTGGTACGCTGATGCTTGGTTGTGACATTTCGCTCGAATCTTGAGTCTCTATCACAGACATCTTTGTCTACTTATCACAACCTTATCAACAGAACATGCTATTTTATTCAAACGTCCTTGCTGGAGTGTGTGACGCGACGTCATGTGCAGGTGCGATGGATCGTGACAAACCAATAGGGTGTCGGAATGGTATGTTTTACTTCTCATCTAACCACAATTAAATTCGCTCCATCCGGTTGGCGCGATTTATCCGGATTTTTATTATTTTTTTAATGACAAGCTGAAATAAAATAGGAGTAACAAGGCTATTTTTAAAATGTAAGGAGTAGAAAGTACAAATAATTGCGTGAAAATGTAAGGAGTAGAAGTAAAAAGTGGGCTGAAAAATAATTACTCGAGTAAAGTATGACCCAAAATTTCCATTTAAGTAAGGTAACGAAGTATTTATACTTCATTATAACGAAGTATTTATACTTCGTTACTTGACACCTCTGCACAAAGGTATGAACTTTATTTAAGCAACTGTAATGTCTACATTTACAATTACATTTAAGCATTTGGTATACACTTATCCAGAGCGACAAAAGTGCTTTGAATTATCCTTACACTGGGTTAGTAGGTTACTAAAAGTTTACGTACCATCAGTCAAAGACCATTGCAAATGTTATTTTACCTTGTTTTTGGTGTGGGAGAGGCGGATTAACCCAAATATTGAAAAAACAGATACGTCTTAACTGGTTGTTTCAAGATTGACAAAAACTTAACTGTGCGGAAATCTACAGGAAGTTAATTTCACCAAGTGCCAGTACAGAAAAACAGTCTAGATGCATATGTTCCTCGACCTCTGAGAGATGGTGGGACCAGCCGAGCTGTGTTGGAGGATTGACGGAAATAGCGGAGAAGTGGGGTGGCGTGTTAGAACGAGATGTGCAGCTGCATTCTGGATCAGCTGCAGAGGATGAATAGTGGGCAGAGGCAGACCTGCTAGGAGTGAGTTGCAGTAGTCTAGTCTTGAAATAACAATGGACTGAATTCTTTGAATTCTCCTGATCTTATAAAGAATAACATTTTATCTATTGCTGTGCAATAAATTGGATAGCTAAGGAACAGGACAATAAATCTTCCTTGGTTTAGATGACAGCGGACATAGGAGGTTCATGGATGTGGAAAAAGAGGAGATCAGTGTAGTATCAGTGGGAGTCTCTAGTGGAGGAAAATAGGTCTGGGTCTGGGAGGGATGATTGGGTACAGGAAGACACAGAGGAAGTGGAGATAGAGTGAAGGTTTCTGCAGATATTCTTAGAAGGTTTCTAGGCAATACTTAAATGTTTATGTAATAATGAAATTTAATAAAATGTAAATATTTTCTTTGTATATATATATATATATAGTTTAAACTAGAATTGAAATCAGACTGGCTGGCTAAATTAACTGATTAGAGTAGCAAACAGAATATATCAAAAGTTTGATATGTGTTTAATGACATAAAGCAGGGGTTTTATTATTCAAATTCAAATTTTATTTGTCACATACACAAACATACACAGTACGAAATGTAGTGAAATGCATTATACGACTGCCATTGACCCTAGAAGAGAATTAAAGTTTACAAATAAGAAATAAATATGAATAAAAGAAATACGATAGAAATTAAATAAAAAAATTAAATTAAACTAGGAAAAATAGAACTAAAAATAAAAATAGAAATGTGCTAGAAAAAATAGAACTAAAAATAAAAAAATAGAAATATGATGTACAAAAATAGAAATATACTGTACAAATTGAAATATACTGTGCTGTGTGTGCAAATATGCATAGAACAAAGTGTCTTTGTGCAGAGGTTATTAGAGTGTCTTTGTGCACTGGTCCAGGATGTAAACGTAAAACTGTAAAATGTAGTGTAGTTGTGAAGGTAGGTGTGCAAAGTTATTAAAGTGTCTTTGTGCAATGGTCCAGGATGTAAACGTACGACATGTAGTGTATATATGAAGGAAGGTGAGCGTGTAATTGTCCATAGTGTTCATGGATGTAAGAAGATTGATAGATTTGATCAATTATGAAAAAGATGAAAAGATTGTTAGTTCTGCATAGTGGTGTGGTTGTGGTTGAGAGACCTTATCGCCTGCGGGAAGAAGCTCCTCCTCAGTCTCTCTGTGTTGGCCTTCAAGGAGCGGAATCGCTTCCCAGACCGCAACAGAGTAAACAGTCCGTTATTGGGGTGGCTGAGGTCCTTCACGATCTTCCTGGCCTTGGTCAAGCACCGCTTGCTGTAGATTGAGTGCAGGTCAGGGAGCTCGATGCGGATGATGCGCTCAGCTGATCGCACCACCCTCTGTAGAGCTCGTCTGTCCTGCATGGTGCTGTTCCTGAACCAGGTCGTGATATTTCCCGTCAGGATGCTCTCTATGGTGCAGGAGTAGAAATTCCTGAGCACCTTGGAGGGCAGTCTATTAAATGATTGAACTATTCTTTATTAATTTTAAACTTGCTTATAACTTACAAGCAACATACTTTTAATTCACTTTTGTAAGTCGCTCTGGATAAGAGCGTCTGCCAAATGCCTAAATGTAAATGTAATGCAGTCTGAGTCAATATACAGTCAAACCTAGTGTACAAAATGTGACTCTTTGACAATCAGATGTTTAAACCAAAGGAACAATTACTTTAAAGCAATATACAGTACATTCAAGTGTCAGAAAGATTTAAAATACGGTGAAACTTTGAAGTGCCAGTCACTTGGTCCGTGTGTGTTTTGCAAGAAAAGCTAAATTTTTTAAATAAATTTTAACTTGTGACCCTCAAGAATGAGGTCTTGAAACACGAGTAGTACAGATGTGCTTTGTCTGCAGAGCGTCATGTGATCACAACTAAGCTAATGGTTCTTCTCTCTCTCTAGTGCTGTGGGATTGCGGGTAATCTTCTTATACTTAACAACTGTGCGCACATTTACTGTTTACTGTAACATTCTGAGCATGTGTGCACGTGCATGTGTAAAGTTTTTAAAGTTGCACAGTAGAAGAAGCGAGTTGCTCTTTCAGACAGAGAGAGATAGAGAGACATAAAGAGAGAATGAGAAGGTGAGTGTGGGAGCGTTCGCACCTTTAAGATCAGATGCAAGAGGAGATAGCAGCAGGAAAGATTTAACACGTTAATATCAGAAAGAGATACAGTATAAGGAAGAGAGCAAGTAAGAGAGTAAAAATAACTCATTTTTATATAAAATAATTCAAACCGCGTGCGTAAAGCATTTTTTAAAAAGTATGTATCCATGTTACTGTTCTTTAGTACTGCAACAATGGCCCCTGTAAAGTAAAAGGTTAAAAAGGCTATAGCAGTGTTGGAGATGATTCTGTTAAACACCAATGCAATGTCACATTCTTGCAAAATCCACAAAAAGAGGCAAAAGCAAGTGTCATTAGAAAGGTTCCTTAATTAAAAATTCCAGTTTGTCGACAAAGACTCTCTTTCAGACGAGCAGTAATTCTGTTTGTGTGTGTGTGTGTGTGTGTGTGTGTGTGTGTGCAAAAGTCATCCTACACAGTAGCCTCCATCCTCCTCTTTCATCTTACACTAGCCAAGATTCTTTTTTTAATTGTAAAGAGCAGGTTAATTTGTTTTATTTTTACTTTATATTTTTTATTCATTATTTTTATATGATTTTTTTTGGGTTGTGGAACAAATTATCAGTTTTCCTTTTTTTCCTTATGCTTTGATATATATGGGTGTTTTGGATTACAAGCAGGCTTCTGGAACAAATTATGCTAGCAAACCAAGGTTTAACTGTACTTCCAAATCAAAAAAAAAAAAATACTACTGTGTGACTACAAATTGTTGCTTGTGAACCTGAGCAGCTTTAATTTTTAACATTACAAAGCATACAATAGCTTTTGGTCATTTCTGTCTGTCTTCCGCATGCTCTATCACGTTGATTGGCTCTGTTGAGTTACGCTTGTAGCCACGGCCACCTTGAGGGAAAAAGTGCTATATTTGTCCAAAAAGCGCTAGATGTTGTGATGAAATCTGGCACATAATTGCTCACAACTTCACTTCTACTCAACAATTTGATTTCATTTATGGCTTTACACCCTAAAAAATGCTGGGTTAAAAACAACCCAATCTGGGTTGTTTTTAACCCAGCTGCTGGGTAACTATTGGACTAACTAAATGCTGGGTTAATTTAACCCAGCAAAATGGATTAAATATTCAACCCAAATGCTAGGTCATATTTAGATATAATGCTGGGTTAATTCTACCACATAAATTGGTCAAATGTTCTACCCAGATGTTGGTTCATTTTAACTGGAATGTTGAGTTAATTCTACCTCACAAATAGGTTATTATTATTTTCATGTTTTACAGTGAATCTGTAAAAAAAAAAAAAAAAAAACTACCTACGTCTATTAAACCGTTAAATTACTTTGATATACTGGTTTATTACAAAAAAAAACTTAAAAGTTTTGCAAACCATACATATATGCAATAAACAACATCCTATTAAATGTTCATAGAAAAAACGTTTATTTTTCAAAAGCACAAGAGCAGATGATCAACAGCGACATCATTACTATACTATTACTCACAAGGGCAGAATGGAGTAATAACACAAATAGGCTGAGGCAGCTTCTACAGAGCAGGATCTCTTTGTGACATTAGATATCTTTTCTGCAGAACAAAACTATCCAGCCCTGGTTCCGTTTTAACATACAAACACTGTCTATGACTTTTCAAGTAGGCCTCGCTATTTCATAGCAACATTACAAAAAGTCCTATACAGGTGCACACTACTTTAAATAGTTAATGCCAAAAATATAAAATGCCTTGAAGCACACATCAACCGCCCCAAGTAGTGTGCATTGCTCCAGAGCCTGTCCCACCAGAATGAAGAATGCCTGAGAGCAGCGCTGGTGATTATCTCCCAACATTAGGATGTACAGTAGGGGTACGGCCTTGACCCTTCAGCCTGCTTGAGGTATTCCACCATGTTGGTGCCAACCTTAGAAAAAAATGAAAGAAAAAAGTTAAAAATTAGTTGACTAACAAAAAATAAACTGAATAAGACTATTAATTTAATGTGTAATAGGATTTATACTAAATAAAAAATTTACAAAGCTAGGGTACAGGTAACATGAAACAAAAACATGGAGACAGCTACTACCAAAAATAAAATAAGCAAAATAAGCATGGCTCTTGGAATAAAGCTCATATCTATTTATTTTTTAGTCAGACTAGTTGATCCCGTGGTATGTGTTGATTTTAAACTAATTACAGAGGAGATGCATTGTCATAGCTGGTGTCATACTGGCACATTACAGTCACCTAAATATTAATACTTCCATCTAGTAGTTATCTGTACAGCTGACTGATAGTTAATTTAGTCTGAGTCACAAGCAACTTTGGTTAAAGAGGGCTACCTGGTTAGCTTACAAACAGCAGTCATATTTGCATACTACTTGCCAAAGGGGGAAAGGTGTAAAATATTGTTATAACTCTGGAGAAACACGGCAACTTTTGACCGCGGAGTAAATTACTAGCTAGTGAAAAACGGGAGTGTTAGCAGGTGTGTATATTTGTGAGAGGGTCAGTGTTTTGTAACACTCCAGCATTTTATTGTCTCAAACAGTGAGATTAATAAAGTTCTAATGTTAACTAAATGCTAGCGTCATGCTAATACTACAGTTACAGTTTCGTTACCCTGCAAACATTCTACAGAGAAAGATAAAAAGCTCAGACATCTTATCCGTTTCCTTCATACACAGGTGGGGTTCTTTGGCTAACTATAGCAGCTATTGTCAGCTAAATTATCTTACCTCAGACCAGCCTGAAAGTTTGAGTGTAACCTTAACACGGTAACAGTAATAAACTCTGACTGACAGCCGCTGAATCCACCGGTGAACTTTGGTGGAGGGGCCAATCAAACTTCAACCCAGCAGCTGGGTTACACAAAAACTACCCAACTCTTTGTAAATAACCCAGAAAAATGACCCAACAGAGGCAACCCAGCCTTTGGGTAGAAAAAACAACCCAGCGTTTTTTAGAGTGTAGGAAAATGCCCAAGTACTTCTAAAGTTTCACTAAATTCTGTACAGCCATTTTTGCATGATACTGGACACATCTGGCTGGAAGTCAGACAGAAGTTTCAGGTCCTCCAATGTATGAAACAATGATATTATAGATAGTAGGAAGCATACATAAATTCTGGACTTTGAGAAACACTTGACATAAAAAAGTGCATTAAACAATTACAATGTTTTTTAAACATTTATGTACAAACAATATGAACTTTAGGTTCTTTACTCATAAATCTAATAAAATGTTTTCTTTTTATCACAGATAGTCTATGATGAGGGACCACTCTACATATTTGCCAGAACAGATGACATACGAAAGCAATGGATACATAAACTTAAGCATGGTCAGTTACTTCTTCATATGTGGTATAAAAAAAATCAAGCCTTTGCAGATGTGTTAATTTATTATGAGAAGACAATATTTTAATGCCATGTATTATCTTTTTAAGTGGTGCGATTCAACAAAGACCTAATGCAAAAATACCACCCCTGTTTTTGGGAGGACGGAGTGTGGAAATGTTGCCAGCAAGAAGTCAAGCAGGCTGTGGGCTGTAAGGTGCTGGAAATGAGAAATGGAGGTCTGTAAGGAAAAAAGAGAGAGACCAATTTAACCACTAATGGCATTTCCTAACAACGCTCCAAAAATATCTATTAAAATAAAGTATTAATATATCTGTATGAAATAACTGTAAAATTCTGTTTTAATGAACAATTTCCTAGGATTTTCTCTAGGGTCACGACGTAAATCTAGAAAGCCTCTCCCACCTACACCTGAAGAGGTAAGCTAGTTATCATACTGTCACCATGTAAATTATCTGATATTTTATTCTTATATCTCTTGATCTGAGATGTCTGCTTACCCAATTTCCTCAGGAAAAGCCCTCTCCTTCTTTGCCTCAAGAGCCTTTAAAGCAGCATGGCTTCCAAGTGGGTATGACGGTCATTGCTGAATATGAGTATACTCCCATGGCACCACAAGACCTGGAGTTGAAGAAGGATGATGAATACACAATTTTGCAGATATGTGATGCCAACTGGTTTAGAGCCCGAGATAAACATGGGTAAGGCTGGAAAGACAAAATATAAAAAATACAAAGAATTTAATACCACTGGTTGTGTTAATTAATTTTTCCCAATGTATTTTGCAGGAAAGAGGGACATATACCAAGTAACTATGTCATTAGGGCCTTAAATGGATTGGAGAAGTTTGAGTGAGTACTCTTCTTCTAATATTCACTGAAACCTCTGGCTTTGTAAGCATTAATAAAAATGCATACAGTACAGTGCTGGAAAACAGTATTTGTCCCTTTCTGATTTTTTGGGACATTTGCCACACTTAAATAAATCAGATCATCAAACTAATTTTAATATTACACAAGGATAAAATGAGAAAATATAATGTACATATAATGTTTTAAGTGATGCTCTCATTTATTGCGGGAAAACAGTACTGGCTTTCGCCTTGGAATTGTTGAATCAAGAACACTGACTATAACTGAGGCAAGTGAGGCCTTCAGTTCTTAAGATGTTGTTCAGGGTATATTTTTATAAGAGTTGTCGTTGTGCTGTTTTTGGTAGGCCGGTCACTTCTGGATAGACTCATCACTGTTCAAACTTTTCTTCATTTGTAGATAATGGTTCGCTGGAGTCCGAAGACTTTGTAACTTTTTCCAGTCTAATACATGCCAATTACAGTACTTTGCTGCTTTGTAGATTTTTTGGGGCGTGGGTTGGGGGCATGGATTATTCTTGCACTTTTCCCTTAATACATGAAATCAATATTAAAAAACTACATTTTGTATTTACAAAATGTAAATATTTGTGTAGTATTAAAATTTGTTAATTTCCATCAAGCCAAGTGTGACAAAAAAAAAATTGTAAGGGGCAAATTACTGTTTAGTACATGCCGAAGTTTTTTTGTGTTCACTCATTTTATATGCTTTAAATACGAGAGATTATTGATGAATGGCAAACAGTGCCACAACTTATATGTATATTACTTTTTTTATATAGATGGTATTGCAAAAACATGAACCGCAGTCAAGCTGAAAATTTACTTAAGATTGAGGTGAGTATGGGCCAGAAATATAGAATTTGCTATCTTATTTATGCTTCATATCTGTGGAAATTCATAACTCAAATGTTCCTAAGTCGGGGACTACCTGTAAAACGTGCCTGTCTTTATTGAGTACAAACATAAAAACCTCAGTGCTAGTGGAAAAAGTATGTGCATCCTTGTGTTGACCTCAAAAAAGTTAATTGGAGTCAGGTGTTAAATATACCTGGCGTATGGGAAGCCAAACACATCTAAAGTGGGACGAAACCACGGCACCCGATTAAGCCACCCTGGGCGGTCCAAATATCAGAGAAGCCCAATGGACAGTGCAACGCGACAATCGGGATAGCACAGGGATGTTCTGGTTTATTTGTGCAGCCTGGTGGATCGCGCAGCATGGACCAATTTGAGCAGCGCTGCTCGAATCACAAACCTGCGTCACCCACTGCGCGACTCAGATAGAAATAGACCCTTCCTTTATGGAAACTGCAGTGTCCGACGGCAATTTATTTAAAATGTCAGGAATGTTTAATATTGTATGGCGCCTTGCCATGCCTGGTTAGTACGTACGCATCCAAGAAGAGTAAAATATAAACTGATGGTGGACGTGGTCTATTTCTGCCGAGTGGGTTGCGCAGGGTTGTGATTCGGACGCTGCTCTAGTCCGCGGCTGCGCGACTGAAACTGGTCTGTGCAAATAAACCAGATCATCTCTGCACTATCCAGATTGTCGCGCTGCGCTGTCCACTGGGCCACGCAGATATTTAGCCAGCCCAGGGCGGCTCAATCCGGTGCTGCGCTTTCATCCCACTTTTGATGTGTTTGGCTTCTCATACTGGAATATTGTTATGAAAACGAGTTTGGAGTTGTGGACGAGAGCTACTTTGACTGATTGAAAAACATTCGAACTTTTTGAGTTTGCTCCGCACAAGAAGAATACAGTAAAGTTAGTCATGGCTCACAAAAATGAGCTATCGAGAATCTATGATCAATAATTTTTTATTTACATAAAGCTGTAAAGGGTAACAAAGTGATTTCAAAGAAATTCACCAGTCTACAATTAGGCAAATGGAGACACTGTTATTACTCTACCGAAAAAGTGGGTGACCAGTATAAAACCACCCGAATAGCACAATCAAGACTCATCAATGAGGTAAAGAAAAAAGCCAGAGTGACAGCCAAAGATTTAGAGGCATCATCGGATTGGCTAATTTTTGTGTTTATGAGCCTACAGTATGTAAAACATCGAACAACTAGGAAAGGAAGTCAAAGGAAGTCGCAGCTTACTAAAAACAACATTGCTGCCTTCCTGAAGTTTGCAAAAGAGCACAATGACACTCCACAGTGGTATTGGCAAAATGGTTTGTGCACTAATAAAGCTAACATTGAACTCTTTGGAAAGAACACACAACACTACATCTGGTCGTAAAAAGGGCATGGCATATCATCATGAAAACATCATCCTAACCATAAAAGTACAATGGAAGAAACATCATGATTTGGGCCTACTTTGCTGCATTATTGACTGGCCAGCTTTAAGTCATTGAGGCAATATGCTTGGCAATATGAATTGGCAAACGAATCAAAAGGATACGCTTTATCCTACGCATTTAGCATAATGTGAGAATGTCTGTACACCAGCTGAAACTCTATAGAAGTTGCAACAGGGCAATGACTCAAAACACCAAAGAAAGTCTACAACAGAATGACTTCACAAAATATATACATTCTAGAATGATGGAGAAGGGTGGGTTGCATTAGCAATTATGATTGTTGTAATCTGTACATGTGTACATGTCTATCTTTTTCATTTGTGTAAAATAAAGGAATAAAAGCAGTGCGAATTCATCGGGTAGAAAGGTATGCATCAACAATGTAGTTTTGGGTAAAATCCCAGCATGTGTAATGGATAAATATGTGTATATTTCTGGAAAAAATGTGTAATATCAAGAGTGTGTGAGGTGTTTGAGGTTTGACAGAATGATCAGTTTAAGTTGCCAATGGTCAAGGTTGAATGGCATGTGGGAAGAAGCTACAGTACTCCTTATTTTGTGTTGGCCTTGAGGGAGCAAAAGTCCCTCCCTGACCTTAACCGAAAGACAAGTCAATTGATGGGATGGCTAATATATTTTTGGCCTTGGTCCACTAGCATAATTTTATATAATTTACTTGCATGGTGTCCAGGTGGCTTAGTGTTATATGTAGGAGGTGTATAATGGCATAATTCTTTTGATTGTGTAGAGCTGCTTTGGGACAATGGCAATTGTTAAAAGCGCTATACAAATAAAATTGAATTGAATTGAAAATTTAATACTTGGTTGAATATTTTAGATGTTACATGTACTATAGTGGGTGCAGTGTATCATGTAGCTTACAGATGATGAAGTCTCTAACCTGGCTTTTAAAGCACTTACTGTAAATCACCACTGAGGTCACATGGAGGTTACTGATATTGGGAGGGAGAAGTTGAATAGCTTAATGAATATCAGTGCTAGCTGGTCAATGTAGGCTGTTATGACATAAACTGATATGTTTACCGGATGGCATTAGCAGTTAGAGAAAACAAGCTAAAGTGATAAACAGGTATTCACTGCACACAGAACTGTAGAGCCCTGGTGTATGTATGTAATTAAAAGTGACATACATTCAAACTGTGAAATTCAAAGAGAGGACTGGAAAATTTTTCTCACAGTTTACACAGTTTTATTTATTATTGACATAAGATTCCCTTCAATATTTTTTTTGTGTCATTAAAGTTTGAGATAAAACACGTTACATGCAAGTAGATGCTATAGGGAATGCTCTTTCAATTTCTGTCTCTCTGCCTCACTGCAGACAAACCAAGTATAAAAAAAAATCATTGTCTGTTGATTTAACAACAGTGGAAAGGGTCTTTTTTTTTCCCATATCTTTAGTTCATCAAATTTAGAAACTGTGTTGACATTTTTAAAATCCACACTGAGTTGACAGCCTTCTAAACTACCCCCATGCTCAGTTCATTCCAAACCACTTTTTTGCGCAAAAAGTAGGGGCAGCTGCATATCGCAACACCTTGAGACGTCATTATGTGATTTATTTCCAAGGTTCCGGAAAAAAAACATTCCCCTTACAACATGACAATCTTTGCTTTTTGGTATGGGAAGAGGTTCCCACAATGAACCATGATAAATTGTTCCATATCTTTCACTTAGCTCCAACCTCTCAGGAGCCACAGTTGCCAGAGCTAAAGGAACTACCTCTCACCAGAAGATTAAAGTAATATATCTGAATTGAATCACCTCTAGCCTTTGACCCAACTTCATAGTTGATTTCTCTATTTCCCATTGTAGGCTCACTGTGCAGGCAATTAAGAGTGTGATGTGTGTAGTAAAGTGAGCACAATATCTCCTGATGCAAATTCTTGTTACAGTACCAAGTTTCATACAGGTGGGATTGTCATTTTTAGCCTTAATGCAAATAACACTTTTGCACCACTTTGTTCTGAGATGTTGTTAAAGAGGTCTGCTTTCCAGGTATTACAGTGTATCTTCCACTAAAAATGCTGTACACCTTTAGATCTCTTAGAAATTATGTACATGCTCATACAGCTTTATTATATATCACCCTCTATAATTGATAAGTGTCTTGATCGCTAGTAAGTAAAAAGGCATTAATAATTTATGATCTCCTACAATTCTTTGATTCTCCTTCTACTAGATTTCTTAAGAAAGAGTGGGAGAAAGAACTAGGAGTGAAAATTTCTGATGAAACATGGCAGGAGAATTTAAAGGATCACTGTCTTATTCATTTTAAAATTATTCCAGACTGCATTGTTCAAAAAAGAAACTGCATAGAACATCTCACCTCTCTGTGACAAATGTAATTTAGTACATGCTGATTTGTCCCATAGTTTTTTTTTTTTTTTTGTGCTCCAAGATATAGAGTTATTGGAACAGAATTTCTGATGTCTTTCAGAAATGTTTAGAGAGCAAAAACAGCTAGACCCAGAACTTATTATTATGGCACTTTCTTTTTGTTGTTGTTGTAATTTAATTTAATTTAATTATTATGTTTTCCTTTAGTTTCAAATGTATTTGTATTTGTACGGGGAAAAAAAGATTTAAATTTTGTAAGCTTGTTAATCCATCTTCTAATCTTTGTCTCTCAGTAAAATTTACTTGACAAAAAAAAAAAAAATCTGAACACAACCGGCATAAATGCTCCGCCAATGGAAACTGGCCATAAGACAGTTTAGTGTCTTATCCTAGAAGTTAAATGACACTGGATTGTAAAGATTCTTGTAAAACAGAATGTAAAAGAACAACTTACTGTTGAATTTACTGATCATCAGTTGCTCTCAGTTGGTCAAAGGTGATTCACCAGTCATGAATTACCCAATGCCCTGCACTGATTTAGTACCTCATTCCAGTAGAGCTTAAACATAAAGCAAAACACAGAGAGAGAGAGAGGGAGAGAGAGAGAGAGAGAGAGAGAGAGAAAGAAGTTACTTTAGATGCCACCCGGTTCTGTTATTAATATCAGTTGGTTGCACTGGGACTCTACTTCCAGGCAGAGAACTGTTCCAGTGCCACCAGGCAGCAGAGCCCATCATTATTTCACTCCTCCACCAAAATCCACTGCTAAACTGAAATTTTTGAGTTGCTGTGTGGATACAAATAGGAGTGATAGGGAGCTGAAATGTTGTCAGTACTATCATTCGGCCAAGCCATTGCAGTACTGTTCATTTGATACTTTGGGACTCCAGTTGCATGTGTGGTGGCAGTGGCTGGCTATCAACCTGGGCTTCTTCCAATATAAAAAAGCCTACTTCCTCAGGCAGTGGAGGCAAGTTTGAAAAACTTTACAAAAGCATCCATTTTTTGGCTTTACACTGACAAAGAAGTCATTATGGACTATTGAGATGGTAATAGGAAGAAACCTTGAGAGGAACCAGACCAGGAACCCATTCTCATCTGGGTGAAAACAGATAGCAGGGATTGATGTGCATAATATTATGTGAGATTAGAAGGTCCATCCTCATCTGGGTGAAAACAGATAGCAGGGATTGATGTGCATAATATTATGCGAGACTGGAAGTTCAGTATAAGAGGAGATGTGTAAGATTAAGTTTGTTCCTGGAGGCTCAGATAGACTGTAAGAAATTTCAGTCCTGAACTATTGAGCGACTAAAGTCACAGGTCCTCAGAAAACAACTGTCTGCCTCAGTCGAGGACAGGACCACCTTCATGGAAAAGTGGATCCATCCTCAGTTACCATCCACACGCATCCCAGGCAGACCACACGGGGCATCCATATGATGTGATCTCCAACCAGAAGCAGGACTCCAGGATAAGTTAGACAGGTCCAGAGGGCAGAGGAGGTCTGGATCACTGGCAGCTCAGAAGCGACATGTATAGCTCGACAGAGATGGGTAGAGGAAAAAGGGGAGAGTGGAAGAGAGACAGGAGAGAGCAAAAGAGGAGAGAGCAAAAGAGATGGCAGTTAGGTATGGTCACAGTCGAACAATGTATAAGGTGAATGTATATTTAGTGACTTTCACCTCATCAAAACAACCAACCAACTTGTGTGCAGGTGCTTGTGGAATGGGTACTGCTCTGTTTCCATCTTTCTTTCTCATTGGCTTAATGAATCACTATATACCTGGAAACAATCACATGCAGATAAGAATCATCACACACTCATGTGCACAACAACATATGCAAAACATTTTTGTTGGTTCTTTTGGATGGATGGGTCTTTTGGTGGTTAGGATGGGTGAAAAAGAACTTTTAATCTAAAATCATGCTCTTGTTACACAGTTTACTGAAGCTGTTCTAATGTTCTTTTACATACAGAATAAAGATGGTGGGTTTCTGGTACGAGACTCGGGAAGATACACTGGAAAATATACTGTCTCTGTTTTCACCAAGGGTATTGGGTAAGCATGATATTCACATTATGAAAAGTAGGAAAATTGTGGAATTTGCACAAATATATACCAACATGGGACCAGGGTAACTTTTCTAAGAAAGAACTTATAAGGTTAAAGAATAAGGGGCCAAATTGTCAAGTGCCCTTACACCAGAGGCCACATTTTACTTGCCCTACACAAACTTGCAAATATAATTTTGAAACATCTAATATGCATTATTTAGGTGAAGAGACCAGCTATATCTATATTTTTTAGAATTGCATGGAATCTGATGTTTTTTATCTGTGTGTGTGAGTGAAAGAAGACCCATTGTGATAATATAAAATGCTAAATTCAAAGGGCAGTTCTGTTTCACACCTCTGTTTATTTCAGAAACATCAGTTTAATTGCTATTAATATTTATTTGAAATATTTCAAAGCTTTTTGGTCCAAGCCAATAATAAAAATTCTCAAACAGTAACATCTACCACCCCAGCCTGAATACACATCAGTAAACCAGTGCAAAATCCACCATCTGATGTTCAATTTAATTAGATTTGTATAGCACTTTTAACCGTGATCATTGTTGCAAACCAGCTTATTGAATTTAAATACAAAATAAAAAATGAAATTAATTAGAAATATGTAAAGAAAAAGTTCATTATAACAGAATCAGGTTATATTTGCCAAGTATGTTGACACACACAAGGAATTTAATCACAAATGTTTATTGCACTCAAAGTCAGTTATAGACATTATACACAGTAAGTACACAGCATTCAATATTCAGGTTGTTTTAAGTATTCATTAAGAATTCAACAAAACTCTTTATAGAAAATTCAGTCCTAAACTATTGAGTAACTGCATTCATAAGCCTTAAAAGAAAGTCCAAAAAAATCTTCATGGGTATCAAGTGAACTGGTTGTCAGTCACCTCATACGTAAATGCTGAGCAGACCATACAGAGCCATCCTCAGCAGTGGGCCAGAGACCTCTATGCAATGAGAGGTCTCTGGCTCACTGCTCAAACCAGAGGTGGAGCACTGGGGTGTGTCAGCCAGGTCCAAAAGGAAATTTTTTATTACAGTACCTAACTATATTCTCTCTCTCTCTCTCTCTCTCTCTCTCTCTCTCTATCACTGGTAATTCAGATGGGGAAACTTGTAGTTCAATAGAGAGAGAGAGAGCGAGAGAGAGAGAGAGAGAGAGAATACAGTTACGTACCAACAGTTAAATAATGTAAAGGTACATCTTAAAAAATTAAAATATAATAAAAAATGTCTTTTATTTCTGATGAGTATGGCTTAGAGCTATAATTAGAATATTGTGAAAAAGTTCAATATTAGAGACTCACGGCATTACAATATAGTCAAGGAATTATCTCAAGACACCTGAAAAGGTTTCCTGAGTTTTTAAATGGTCTCTAAGTCCGGTTTAGAAGGCTACTGTTCACTGAGTGCTGTATCCAAGTACATTAATGAAAAGTTGAATGGAAGGGGAAAATGTAGTAGAAAAAGGCTTACAAGCAACAGGGATAACCTCAGGCTTAATTGTGAAATGAAGTCTTTTCAAGAATTTGGGGAAGATTTACAAAGAGTGGACTGCAGCTAGAGTCAGTGCTCCAAAAGCGACCATGCACAGATGTATCCAGGACATGGGCTACAACTGCCGCATTGTGTCAAGTCACTTTTGAACCAGAGACGTCAAAATCGTCTTTAAGTAAATTTTACAATTCATTTCGAAGTCAAGGTCCCAGAGTCTGGAGAAAGAGAGTAGAGTCACAGATCCCATAGCGCTTGAGGTCCAGTGTAAAATTTGCACTGTCAGCGGTGATTTGGCCATGTCATCTGCTTGTGTTGGTCCACTGTGTTTAATCAACTCCAAGGTCAGCACAGCTGTCGACCAGGAAATTTTAAAGCACTTCATGCTTCCTTCTGATGACTAGCTTTATAAAGATTTTAATTTCATTTTCCAGCAGGATTTAGCACGTGTCCACAGTTCCAAAAGTACTAATACTGGGTTTAAGGACCACGGTATCCTGTGCTTAATTGGCCAGCAAACTCACTCGACATAAACCCCATAGAGAATCTCTATGGAGTATTATGAAGAGGAAAATGCGAGACATTAGACCCAACAACGCCGAAGAGCTGAAGGCCGCTGTCAGAGCAAACTGGGCTTTGAACACCTCAGCAGTGTCACAGACTGATCGACTCCATGCCATGCTGCATTACTGCAGTAATTTATGCAAACGGAGCCCCAACTAAATATTGAGTGCGTTACATGTTCATTTCTGAACCTTTTTTTAATTGGTCTTAAGAAAATATTCTATTTTTCTGAGATTCTGAATTATGGGTTTTCATTAGCTATAATTCATAATCATAAAAAAATTAAGAAATAAACACTTGAAATATAACAGTCTGTGTGTAATGGAAATATAATATAAGTTTCACTTTTTGAGTTTAATTACTGAAATAAATCAACTTTTTGATGATATTCTAATTTATTGACATGCACCTGTATATTGTGTCTAAACTAAATCTAAGGTAAACTATGGCAACTGAAACCGAAAGCCAGAAGGTAACAGACATGAGGGCTTTCTGGAAAATAAGGAAAACAGTCAATTCCCCCTTAACAAACCTGAGTGGTCAATGTAGGTAGGGGAAGACAGCATCCAAACATAGTAGATCACCATAAAACTCTATGTCAATGAGTCCTTGGATATGCATCTTTATTTAGCTAAATAAATATTTTTCACTCTGGACTTAAACAGGAAGGCTATTCTATAAGTTAGGGAGAAAAAAGGATCTGCTCTGTTGTACTTTTCATTATATATGAGTTACCCACAAGCAGCCTGCCATCATTGACTGAAGTAGGCTCCAGGTACTGTAGCATAAGACCATTTATTTTGAAATTTTCCACGGAGCGAATGCAGTATGGATAAATAAGCTTTTAGTATGGACTATGGCTACTGTATTCTGGACTAACAGAGTTTGTTTATGCACCTTGTATACTAGTATAAAACACTAGTATAAACCAACAATACTAGTCCAACCTAGAGGTAACAAATGCATGAACTAGTTTTTCTGTAGTGACATTATCAGTTTCTTATCTTGGCAATATTTTTTAGATGAAAGAAAGCTATGCTAATAATAATAATAATAATAATAATAATAATATCTATATGAACTTCAAATGAAAACCTGAAATTAAATTTCACACCAAAGTCTTAAACTGCTGCACATGATTAAAAAAAAAGACCATCCAAAGAATGATCAGAAAGCTTACTTCTAATGGACCTAGTACCAGTCTTTCTGTCTCTTTTACCTGGCTTTACAGTGTGTCCTTAGCGTAACAATAGAAAATAATACCATGTTTATGAATTATGTTGTCCAGAGGAAGCCTATAGAGAATTTAAATTCAAATTCAAATTCTTCTATGATTAGTTGAATGTTTAATTCATATCAAATGCTATCCAATCATGAAGGTGAACCTTAAACAGTTTGAAGGTGAACCTTAAACAAGGTGAAGGTGAACCTTAAACAAGGTGAAGTTTAAAAGTTTTAATTATCCAGTTGAACAAAAATATAATCAACAAGGCCCTGATACATGTACACATAATCAAGTTCCCCAGGTAATATAAAAGGCTGATCATGTACATATAGTACTCAACCAGAATAATGGTTTTACTGCCACGTCTCACGGCAACAGCATTTGGGTTTGTGCGTTTGCTGGCTTTACCGCTGTGTGGCGCTATATAACTATAGACTGATGCTGCCTGGCCCACATTTTCTCAAGGATTAATGAGCCACAGTTCCTTTAGAGCTGCATATAGTAGCAGATAAAATCAAGTTATATAGTATACAGTGGGTATGGAAAGTATTCAGACCCCCTTAAATTTTTCACTCTTTGTTATATTGCAGCTATTTGCTAAAATCATTTAAGTTAATTTTTTTCCTCATTAATGTACACACAGCACCGCATATTGACAGAAAAATACAGAATTGTTGACATTTTTACAGATTTATAAAAAAAAAAGAAAAACTGAAATATCACATGGGCCTTATGTATTCAAACCCTTTAGATACTTTCCGTACCCACTGTATATATGCTAGCGTTCAAAAGTTTGGGGTCACTTTCTAACTTCATGATCGTTCCTGATTTTTATTTCTTTTCACATTGTAAAGGAATGCTAAAGGCGTCCAAAAAATGCATTAATCTCCTTTGAACAGTTAATGGTGAGATGTGTCTGCTACTTATGCTCTGTAAAGACTTTATAATGCCTCTAATCTGAGGTGCTGTTAATTGGTCATTTTTCAGGCTGATAACTCTAAATGAACTTCTCGTCTGCGGCAGAGGTAGGTTTTGGTCTCGCCCTTCTGGGATGGCCTTCATGAGAGCCAGTCTCAGTATGGTGCTTGACAGATTTTGCAAATGCACTTGACAATACTGTTCTTGCAAGAACTATTACAGAAAGGCTGACCTCTGTGTCTTAAAATAACAACTACTGTAACTGTTGTTTTTGTTGTTGTTACGTAATTACCTAATTCCATATATGTTATTGTATAGTTTTGAAATTCCCAGTATTGTTGTAGAATGTAGAAAATAAATCACTAAACAAAAACAAAGAAATTTGCAAGTGACCCCAAACTTTTGAACGGTAGTGTATATGTTCTCCAAACATTGTAATTAAACAAATTCATAATCACAGTACTAAAATTATAGTACAAATATAAAATTTAAATTAAATTACATCTTATTAGGATGGAATTTAAGCAAAGTAAACTTTGACACAGTAAGCCTTTAGATTTTTTTTCTATGTTTAAGTAGAAAAGCTATTTGTGTAGGGTTTTGTGTTAACTTTGTGTTATTTAAATTTGTAGTTTAAACTACATTTATTAACTTTTTATAATTTTTTTATATCATAATATATTATATTTATTAACTTAAATGAATTAAGTTGAATGACCAAAAAATTCAAACATTGTCAGGATGTACTACTGCTTCAGCAAATGTCGATTCAGCCTTGCTTGTGTTTTTGCGTCATTATAAGAATGAAATGCAGTAGACTGTTATGATCATTGTAATTTTCTTATAAATATATAGACATTTTAACAAATGACATTTTTACATTCCAGTAGCACCCCCGTTGCGCTGTACATGCCAGCAAAACCTTATGAAATACAAGTGAAACATTAAACGAATTTTCAAACACAGTACTAAAATTACAGTTCCAATTTAGAATTTAAATTAAATATAGGCATTTCTTATTTTCATTGAATTTAAGCAAAGTAAATGCTTTTTTTTATTTTTAAATGCCTTTATATCTAGCCTTTAGATTTTATCATGTGTAACACTAGCGTATAACGAGAAAACAGACTCTGGGTGTGCATCAGAAAAAGTTTGTCAGATTAATTTGCAAAAACCATATAATAAAACTATATAAGTTACATAGCCTTTACAAGACTCTTCTTTTATTTAAGTGCATTCACAATGACAACAAAACATTATGATTTTGTAAAACAATGAAAGTAAACAGGGTGCTCTATTCTACATTGGTGTCGCTGGAGCACATTAAAAAATAAACCAAAAGTCTGTGTATACTTGCCTCACAGACATTAAAAATATATACTTATAAAATAAAAAATGTCTGCTTTTATATAAACTAATGGGAAAAAAAAATTACATTATGTATCTCGTATGAGACGTGGATTATAGGTACATCCACTGCTGCGAAGATGACGAGATAACATGATTAACTTCATCACTACAGCTGACACCAAAGAAATCACTAAGTTATCAATGAATTATTAAAATGGTCAGGGTCAGACTCCTCACTGTTTTTCCCCGATGCATTTATAATCATTACTTTGTAGTAAACATTACTACAGTCTACTTTTGCCAGTACACTCTGTAAAACCTTATGTGTGCGGTTGAGCTCTGATGAGACTACGTAGGGAATTAAAAAGGAGGATCACAATGCTGGCTCAAGCCCAAAACTCATTAAATTAACAAATATTATAAGTTGACAATACCCCACATTTAGAAAAGTATTTTTATTTAGACTATAAAAAATAATCCTGCATCTATTTTAGGCCTCCCAGATGCCACTCTGTACTTTATCAGGGTAAATTGTTCAGTGACAAGCCTGTAAATTTCCATATAAAACAGTGGATCCTCGGATCGCGAGTAACGCGGTTTGCAAGTGTTTTGCAAGACGAGCAAAGATTTTTGGTAAATTTTGACTTGAAAAACGAGCAAGTCTTGATTGATGAATACCAGGTATAATGTAGCACTCATGCGCTTCTTGTTTTGACGGTGAGCGTCACGTGATCACAACTGAGCCAATGGTTTTTCTCTCTCTTGTGTTGCGAAATTATGGGTAATCATCTCCCCTGCTCGGTCTTAGTGTGCGTCTCTTACTGGTAAAATCAACATCCGTGCACGTGCGTACTGTTTACTATAACACTGTGACCACGTGTGTGCGCATAAAACATATTTTATTTTGTGTGTGTATGCGTGTGGGCAAAAGCAAGTCTTATTAGGGAGGTTAAAAGATCTATTTTCTCTCTCTCTGTTTTACCCTGCACTTTGTGTGTGTGCATGCGTCCTTGGACACCATTCCCCTTCACACACACACCCCTCCTCCTCTCGCCTTCACACACACCCCTCCCCCTCTCGCCTTCACACACACACACGCACGCAGGCACACACACACACCCCTTCTCCTCTCGTTTTCACACACACACACACACACACGCACACACACACCCCTCCTCTTCTTGCCTCCACACCCACACACTGCTCTACACAGAAACACTGCTCTATTGCGATTCGTTTACCCCAGTAAAAACCAAAATTGTTTTTTTTTATTTTGTACTTTAATAGTACATTTCAAATATACTAACAAAAAGTTGTGTGTGTGTTATTTCTTTATATTTCGAGCGGAACATAGGGCCCTGACTATTTGTCTTCATTTGCTTCTGTCTTGAGCAGCCTTCTTTGCCTCTCCCCATGACATTTGGATTTTTTTCAACTCATAGCTGAGTGTGCGACGCCATGTTGTGACTGGTCTTCCCTGTTTGCGTTTGCCCTGGGGATTCCAATCTAAGGCATGGTGCGGAATGCTGTGTGGATCTCCACGTAGGGCAGTGGTTCTCAAACATTTTCTGTCATTCCCCACTTAAGGGGGTGGGCGAATTTTCAAGCCCCACTTGTCAACAAAATGATAACAAAATGTTGTCTCTAAGTGTCTTCCTACTTTGTTCGGTCTCATGCTGTCTGCTGCCAGCGGTTTAAGACACAAAACACACACAGGTCTCTCTTCTGCCCCCACCATCCCCACAATGAATCAAAGCGCAAGGGTTTCATCATTTTTTCCTTTCGGCTGGCTTTTTGGTTGATTAGGCTGCAGGTGCTGAATAACCTGCTTTTTTATGGTCCATGTAGCAAATGTATCCATTAACGTTATTATGCTCACTACATACAGTAGGCTACTGACCCGGTTTGTGTCCGCGGTAAAGTTAGTTTTATTTTCGCATCTCCGAATTTAATAGCTGCTTAAATAAACCCGCAAATAAGATACCCACATATATTTCCTCTCTACATTGTCTTTAAGCTACATCCGCCTTAAATTATACATGTTTAAAAGCATAAACACCATTATTCTCTACGGCACAACGAATGATTTAGGGATCATCGCAAAATGCCGCACAGCAACAAAAAGCGTACAGCGATATTGATCTTCCCTTTTTTTCACCGCCTGAAGGATCAAAAAGTACCTAAAATATAAATTTTTTAAATACAGAAACATCAAAATAAACATTGGAATTAATGAAATTACATATATAATACCAAACGTTTTCTTATACATTGTTCCTCTGCAATTAACATGCCAATGTTAAACCGTTATTGTTGCACTATGGTTCCATTTTTTTCTCTGATGTTATTTTAATTTACTTGTATTAATGACCCGTTTCTTTGCGTGTAATTGTTTAGTTTTGAGAGTATGATCTTTATTGTCAATTAAGAAAAACATGAATTAGAATAGGTACTTTTTAAATTATTTTCCACTTATTCCCTCCCGTTTATTGCCTCACCAGTCATGTTTGTATTCCCCACTAGTGGGGCGCGCCCCACACTTTGAGAACTACGACGTAGGGTGTGGCCAATCCATTTCCATTTTCTGTGATTTGGTCAATACAGGATCTCCCAGCTCTAAAGCCAGCTTGTTCATTTCCCAAATTGGTGTCAACTGTTGCTTTAATTCTCTCTTGGAGAATTCTAGTAAAAATTTTACTGTCAACTGCTGCTTTAATTCTCTCTAGGAGTAATCTAATAAAGATTTTACTTGGCATTATAGAATCTGTATACCCTGCTAGTTCTGGCAGTCATTAAGGTTTCCTTTCTTTGGCAGTTTGATGATGTAACCTATCTTCCACTCTGATGGGACTCTTTCTTCTTTCCATATTTGCTGTAATAGTGGCATCATCATGTCCGCAGTCACACTAGAAATTGCCTTTAGGGCTTCAGGCGGGATGTTGTCGGTCCTGGTGCTTTTCCACTTTTTTTTAATTGCCTGGATAACTTCCTCTTTTGTAATAGGACCTAAGTTGATTTCTATGTCTACACCATCTTCAATGTTAGGAGGGTTGGTTACTGGTGTACCGTTGAGTAGTTCACAAAAGTGGTCTCTCTATCTGTTTAGTTGGTCAGATTGTTTGCTGAGGATGTTACCATCTTTCTCTTTAATGGGTCAGCTAATGTTTATTTTTCTGCCTGAGAGCTTTTTGGTGATGTACAATTTCCGCAAGTTTTAGTTTTTGGCTGCTTCTTTTGCCTCCATTGCTAGTTTATCTATCATTTCTCTCTTATCTTTTCATGCACTTCATTTTGCTTTTGTTTTCTTGTTGGAGTTGTTTTTGCGCTCTATTTTTTGTGTGGTTAACTTTCTGTTTAATTGTTCTTCTTGTTTCGATCTTCTCAATTGTGTTATTGGAAAACCAACTTTTGAAATTGTACCTGCGTGTGCCCAGTTTTTCTTGGGATGTCATGGTGAATGTGGTTTTAATTCATTCCCATTTCTTGTCCATGGATCCATTCTCCAGATTAATTAATGCTGTTGTGTTGCGGTTTGAAGCTTTGAAGTGTCTAATTTCTGGTATTTTTGTTTGTCTTTTTAATGTGGCTGATTTTAATCTTTAGTTTACCTATTACTAGAAAGTGGTCAGAACCTATGTCAGCACCCCTATATGCCCTGACATCTTGTAGTGTCTTTTTCCACCAACGTAAGATTGTCAGATGGTCAATCTGGTTTTCTGTGATCAGGTCTGGGGATGTCCAATTAATTTTATGTAATTTACATTGTGGGAAGATTGTGCCACCTATAACTAAGTCGTTTTGCTTACAAAAATCAATAAATAGATCACCATCCTCATTTGTTTCCCAGGCCTTTTTTTCCCATCACATGTTCTCTATGCTTGTTGTCATTTCCCACTTTAGCATTAAAATCTTCCATGACAATGGTGATCTCTGGTAGGGGTTTTATCCAGAACGCTTAGTAGTAGGTCATAGAATTCATCTTTGGTCTTTTGGTTTGCCATATTAGTTGTAGCATAGCATTGAAAAATTGTCACGATTTTGGAGTGGAATCTTACAGTTAAGATCCTTTCATTGATTGGTTCCCATTCCATTAAACATCTACTAGTTGATTTGTCAAGCAAAAGTCTTACACTACATCCACTCTGTGAATGTCATCCACATTTGGTGAGCCAGAGTATAGAAGTAGATGTCCAGATGTGAGCTTTACCTGACCAGATGTTGTCAAGCGTACTTCACTAAGCCCCAGTTTTTCTAGCTTATAATTGTCCATTTTCATGGGAGTCAGCAGCGCTCTCCCCGATATATATATATATATAGAGAGTCCTTACATTTCAAGTTCCAATCCTTATAACTGTCATTGGGGAAAGAATATTTATCCGCGGGATAGCTTTCATATGGATTTGTCTATTCCGCTTCATACGATCTTTCCATGGTCTTTTGCCTTGATTTATTAATGGAGTGCTTGGGTGTTTGGGTTGCTGTAGCAGAGAATCTTTTACAAGGTAGAGTTGCTGGCCCCATGCTCAACCCTCAACCTGAATGAACAGGTGCTTTTATTTGTCTGTCCTCTAACCTGAAACGTGCCCGGTTTGGTTGAACCTGCTGGGAGCAAAGCCCCCACTATCAGGATCACTTTCAGGATCACTGAGGCACACAAACCTTCTCACCACGCCAAGGTTACAGCACAGGAGAAGGCAACAAAAAGTTGTACCATCAGTTAAAATATAAAAAGTATAGTAACATCACGCTTTTAGCCAATTTTGGAATTGAACTTTAAACATACTTCAAAATAATTCTATTACAGTACACTTTCCAAAAAAATATTATAGAAAAATATACTTTAAGTGAAAGGTTGGTCTAATTTCCAAATCACACTTATTTAAAATTTGTTTTTAATTTTTTATATATATATAAAAAAAATGCTTGAAATAATTATTGTACAAATGTACAATGTTAATTTACTTTACTCACTTTTGCATGTTTATGTTTGCACTCTCTCTCTCTTCTGTTCGCTCACTATCATAAAGCTACACTTGCACAAACTGCAGCAGCGTTATAACTGTGCAACTATTCCAGCCAACCAGAGACTAGAATAGGCGCAACACCAGCCAATCAGAAACTGGACACGGGCAGATTCGGACTGTCTGTTTTCAGATTGGCTGTCCAATCCTCTGCTTCCAGTTTGAATTTACGGCTGAAAGCTGAATCATCAAAGTGTCAGCTAGTGAACTTAATTGTCTGTCTAAACAACATTTAATAAATTTTTTGTACTGTTTATTATTGTACATTAGTGTACAATAAATGTCAACAGCTCTGGTTCAGATTTTTTATGTTTGTTGTTGTTTTTTATGCAGAAATTACCATCACTGTAGTATTTCTTTTATACAACATATTGTTATGACTGTTTTATGACGAGGCTCTAATTATAGTTTAAAACTGCGGCAAATGAAAATGTCACTTTGCGCCACCTGGAGGTCTTTTTACAAATGACTTTAAAATTCTACTGATTTATTTTGGCCACTGTCGTTTTGCCACAGCGGTAAGCAATAGGCATTCTCGTTGACCACCTACATTGACCACCTACTGTACAGTATATGAATATAAGGATAAGACAGAATAAAAAATCTTAATACAGTATTTTTATATATCTTATCTTAATATTAGGTTTATTAATCAGTTAATCAATCAATCAATTCATTCATTCATTTAAATCAAGGGAAACAAGCGGTGTAGAGAACAAGAGCGGCATGGTCACCAGATTTAACCCTTTAATCTTCCTTAATCTCTTGAGGATTTGAAAGAAAGGATTAAATAGGAAATCAACGGCATTCAGCCTGATATGATCTGGAGAGATCTTTATGCCCCTATATTGCCAAAAGTATTCACTCATCACAAAGTTGGGAACATGAAATTGTCCAAAATGTCTTGGTATGCTGAAGCATTTCCTTTTATTGGACCTAAGTGGCTGAGCCCAACTCCTGAAAATGTTTGTAGAAACGGTCTGCATGCTTATGTACTTTATTTTATACATATGTTAATATGGAAGTGATTGAAACACCTGATTCAATGTTTTGGATGGGTGAGTGAATCCTTTGGGAAATATACAGTATGTTTTACAGGATTAGTTAAAAGAATTTAAAAAAATCCATAGATGGGTGAAATAGCTTCATCTCACACTAAACAAAATAGAAAAACACCCTTCAATTAAAATTTAGGTAATTTAAAAAAAAGAAATCCTTCAAAGAAAGAATTATTTAAACAAAAACTCAAGTGCCACAATTATTTACAACACTGCATTTAATAATCTGTTTAACATCCCTTTGTCAGAGAAACATTCCACCTTACAGAATCTCTCAAAATCATTAAAGTGTCTTTTGTGTATTCTTCTCTTCAGGTCAGGGGACTGAGATGCCCATATATGATGATTTGTGGTCAACTTAATTTTGTGGTCAGCTAACCATTTTTGTGTTGATTTAGACATTTGCGAGGTTAAACTTATTTCAATGTAAAGACTCTAGAAGCTTGAGTAGCATGGAGTGTCTCCTTCAAATGCAACATAAGTTATGTTACTGGTTTATAAAGGTGCAGGGACCAGGTGTCATGGCTACCTACATATGGACTTTGTTTGGCCACCAACACTATAAAGGCCCTTTTAACTGGCCTCAGGCTCCCTGAGCTGCTTCTACAGGTAGTATTTCATGGAGTCCATGATTCCATAGACACTAACAAGATTTACAGAACATTTTAAGGTAAAAGAGCCTCACATTATCACATAACCGCTGCTATATTTTACAGTTGATATAAGATTTCTTTTATTATAAACACAATTTGTTTAATATAATCAATTATAGTGTTTATTGATTAAAACAAATAAAAAAACACCTGTTTTTTTCATCAGACAGTAAAACACTTTGTAGTTGCATTAGTGTTTTGCAAACTCAGTCCATAATTTTCAAATAATTTGTTGGCATGGAGCTGGCATCTAATGTTAGTTATGGAGACTTGGTAAGCCCAATATTTCATTTGATCTTTTAATTCACCAACAGTGATCCTTGGATACTTTTTATTTACACTTCCCATTCTTCTTCCTGACTATGGCACTTGGGCCCACATCCAGCCAAGTTTGTATCCAATCTGTTGATGTCCACTTTTGTCTAATGCCTACCATACAAGCCTGTAGGGGCAGTGTTCTGATGTTGACCACCCTCACAACTAAGGTGTAGTAGTCACCTTGCACCTCCAAAGCAATTTCCCTCTGGGATTAATAAAGTTATTTGAATCTTGAATCATATATATAGTACCAGTAATAATTTAAAACTTTTTAAAACTTTGATTCCTGTCTCTATGTGCATGGAGTTTGCATGTTCTCTCCCAGCTTGGTGGGTATCATCCAGGTACTCCGGTCACCTCCCACAGTCCAAAGACATGCAGGTTAGCCCAACTGGCGTTCCCAAATTGCCTGTAGTGTGTAAAATGGGTGTGCGAGTATGTGTATGTGTGTGCCCTGCAATGGATTAGCACCTTGTCCAGGGTGTACCCCGTCTCGTGCCCTAAGTTTCCTGGAATAGGCTTCATTTTTAGTAGTTTTTATTTCTAGTTTTTATTTCCAGAGCCAACCTTAAACTGATCAGGGACATACATCTATTACTCACTCATCATTTTAGGATATACTATACTTTAAAAAAACAAGAAATAAAAATGAATCATTAAGAAGTCTAATTGAATTATTTACACACACTATATATATACTACTGTACATACTGTATATATATAGACAGAGGACAAATTTTCCTCGGTCTATATATTATATATAAAACTTAAGCAAAAACTTAAAAATTAGAATCAGAAAAAGGTTTATTGCCAAGTATGCTTGCACGTAGAAGAAATTTGTTTTAGTGACAGAGCTTCCAGAACAAACCAAATGACAACACAAAACAGCAACAAACACACACACACACACACACACACACACACACACACACACACACATCAAATGGAGTAGGGTGTGAGATATTTTAGGAAGTTAACATAAATATCTGTGGTATTGCACAGTAATACTCCTTAATTTGATGTCTCACTTTAATATTAGCACCTTGTCCCACTAAAGTCCAAAATTATAGTGTCATGAAAAAGTCTTTGCCCCATTACTTTTATTACTTTTTCACACAGGGCACAAAGCTTTATTATTTTGAAGTGGTGAGAATACGGCAAATCCAGATTAGATGCCCATGGAAAAAGCTTGATTTTGTGATCAGCTAACCATTTTCGTTTTAAATTAGACATTTGCTTTAGATCATTGTCCTGCTAGAAGATCCAATGATGACCCAGATTTAGTTTTGTGGGAGAAGCAGATAGATTTCGATTTAAAATGTCTTGATATTTTAGGGTTCAATGAAGGATCATCTGATTAAGGCTCATTTCTCATGCAAAGGGTAAGGCATGAAAATCAGGATCAGGTGAACTTATCTCACTCACTCATCTTTATACCGCTTTATCCTGTATTCAGGATTGCCTAACCCAGGAAGCTTAGGGCACGAGGCATGGTACACCCTGGACAGGGTGCTAATCCATCGCAGGGCACACACATACACACACTCGCACACCCATTTTACACACTACAGGCAATTTGGGAACGCCAGTTAGGCTAACCTGCATATCTTAGGACTGTTGGAGGAAACCGGAGTACTCGGAGGAAACCCACCAAGCACAGGAAGAACATCATTGACGGGAATCAAGCCTGGCCAGGAATCGAACCTGGACCCTGGAGGTGCAAGGCGACAGTGCTAACCATTACACCACCATGCTGCCCCAGGTGCAAGCTTTGGTATATATATTTACAGTATATATACAGATTAGTCTCCAGTCCATATAAATAAAAGCACCCGACCCCCTTCTCAGGCACAAGGCAGTTGCAGGTGAGTTGGTGTATGTTGGTTACGCTGTGTGAATGAGGAGTGTGAGTGATAAGGCGTGCGATGTGTGTTCACTGGCTGTCAGCCCGCCATCATATAACATCATAGAGTTGTTCCAAATTGCCTCAATGTTGTTTTATTTGTGCCTAGAACGAGCTACAAAGCTAACTAGCTTCTAACACAAAGCTGAATCACAGATCCCTTTGTACCGCCCAATAAATGGCACTATTTGGCGTGTTGAACAAGTTATTGTAAAACCTAGCACGCTACTTTTGTATTTAATGCTTAATGAGGATTTTACCCCGGAACCAAGTAAATGGCAATATAAATACAAATTTACAACATTTATTGGTCTGTCCACAATCTCAATGGCTTATTTTTTATCTTTTGGCTATACAGTATCAGTAAGAATTTAAAACTTTTATCTTTGTTAATTACAAAACGGTTGGTTGCCAGCTTCTCCAGTAACGGTTAGAATTGTATTGGCGGGGCAAAATAACTGATTAAATGACAAACAAACAAATCATAATTTTGTTGCATCTTCTCGTCACTCTTCAGAGAAGAGAGGCAGGTTGGCAGCTGCAGACACTACAACATCTTAACCACACAACAAGGAGAGTTTTACCTGGCAGAGAAGCATTATTTCAGTAATATTCCTGACCTCATCAATTACCACCAGCACAATGCTGCAGGTAAAAACTCCTAATCATGCTATTTACAAACAAAATCAGTTCATTTTAAAAGACTAATTTATCAACAGTTGTTTGATTCTTGCTTTGGTTTCAGGACTTGTCAGCAGACTTAAGTACATTGTATCAAATCGAGCTCAGAATGCTCCATCTACTGCAGGTCTGGGTTATGGTGAGTTTTTTATTTTAATAGACTTTGCTGAATTAAATTAATTAGCTAATCAATTCAATTCAATAAATTGTGTTTACTGTTCCCGCTTTCATTATATTTTCTTAAATGATTACTTGTAGAGAAGATGTAATTTTTTTTTTATTTATCTACTTTAGGCGTCTGGGAGATTGATCCTCGACAACTCACATTTATTAAAGAGTTAGGTAATGGACAATTTGGGGTTGTTAAGTATGGAAAGTGGCAGGGTCGACATGATGTAGCTATCAAAATGATCAAAGAAGGTTCAATGTCAGAAGATGACTTCATTGAAGAGGCTAAAGTCATGATGTAAGTCTAAAATTTTTTACATTTTTTGTAGAATATACTTTTATATAATCTCCTTCATTAGGAATATTATACTAATGCTGGTTAGGGCTTTTCTTTGTTGGAAACATTCCTTTTATATTCTGGTACATGGTGACCAGACTGAATCAAATAAATTTTCAGATGCACATTCTGCTCAAAAATACAATTGCATCTTAGAGGTGTTACACAGGATTCAGATGCAGGATTCCTTGGGAAAGTCACTGAAGAACATTGAACAGATTGTGATGTGCAATCAATTTCAGACATTTTATTTTCATTTGTGGCACAGTACATTAATTGATCCAGATGGCTAAACATTATCCAATACTTGCTATGTTTATTATCCAAGCAGTGCAAATTTTTTATAAAGTCATAAAATATCCTGTGGTCGGGGCAAAATGGTACTTTGTTTCAGAAGGGTCAAATTATTGTCTTCCAAGAAACGAAAACAACTAAGGAGATGCTGACACTATTAAAATTGGATTAAAAACTGTAAAACACATTAAACTGTAAAACCTGGAAGGATAGTAGTGAACCATCATCTTTAAGGAAGAATTGTGGTCAGAAAACTATCCTAAATAAGCATGGAAAATCACCTAAATTCTCAATGAAATCAAATAATTAAAAAAAAAAAAAAAAAACAGTAGAACTTATGGTTATGTTTAATAGTGAAAATAAGAACGCTTACTCACACAATGTGAAGGGAACTTAAAAGACTGGCATTAAACAGGTATGTAGAAAATCACTTATTAGTGTGGGAAATTGAAAAAAAAAAAACTGCCTGCAACTACTGTAGATGACGCAACACATCCATCATGGCTAGTGCATACCATACAAGCCTGTAGGGGCAGTGTTCTGATCTGGGGTTGCTTGTAGGCAATCCTACATGCCAATAAAATTAGGTCAGCTGACAACCTGAATATACAGAATGACTAGGTTTTTCCATCAATGCATTGTTTTCTTCCATGATGGCACGGGCAAATCCAAGATGACATTTCCATTATTCATCAGGCTCAAATTGTAAAAGAGTGGTTCAGGGACATGAGACATCCTACTGTATTTACACATGGATTGGACACCACAGAGTCCAGACCTTAACCCCACAAAGAATTTTTGGGATGTATGCAGCGGTTTGACTCTTCTATCATCTTGGAGAGAAATTATTGTGACTGTTGTGACATTGCATAAGCTTCTGAAAACAATGCCCCCCCCCCCCCCTTTTTTCTGCCAGACAGTGTGTGTGTATGTGTCTTTAACAACAAAACAAATTATATCTTTGTTCTTTATAAAATTAGGAAACTTCACCATGAAAATCTAGTACAGCTGTATGGTGTTTGCACAAAACAAAGACCTATTTACATTGTAACGGAGTTTCTTCCCAATGGATGTCTACTGACCTACCTACGGGAATCCCTGAGACACCCATCTGCCGTTCAGCTCCTTGAGATGTGTAAAGATGTGAGCGAGGGAATGGCCTACCTTGAATCTGAACAGTATATTCACAGAGACCTTGTGAGTTTTACCACAAAAAAAACTGAACATCATGAAAAACAAACAAACAAACAAGGGAACTTTTTTTTTTTTTTTTGCAAGTGTTAATTCTATGATTTTCTGTTTTAGGCTGCCAGAAATTGTTTGGTGGATTCGAATGGGACTGTTAAAGTGACTGATTTTGGATTGTCACGGTAATATATATAAATAAATATATAAATAATTTTTGTAACTATGTCCTCCAAAAGCTTTTAAAACCTTCCATAAAACACGACTCTTTTAGGCTTCACCTGATAAAAATGCACTCTCTCTTATTATAGTTATGTCCTTAATGATGAATATACTAGCTCTGCTGGCTCACAGTTCCCTGTACGGTGGTCACCTCCTGAAGTACTTCTTTACCACAAATTCAGCAGCAAGTCAGATATCTGGGCATTTGGTTAGTATGTGTCACACTTTTACACGCATTTGCTATGTTGTATAAATAGGATTTTTAAGAAGAAAAAAAACCCAAACATTTTCTTTCCACAGGTATTTTGATGTGGGAGGTCTACACACTAGGTAGAATGCCATATGAACGTCTAAATAATACTGAAATAGTCCATGAAGTTTCTGGTGGCTATAGACTATATCGACCTCAGATGGCCAATGACAAAATCTACTCCATAATGACCAAATGTTGGCATGAGGTAACGATTGGGCTGTCTTTAAAGCAACCCGAGATTCATGACAATTAAAAAAAAGCAAAGGAGTTGGTGACTCATACAAGTCTTTCTCTCTCATTTCAGAAGCCAGAAGAACGGCCCACATTTCAGGATCTTGTAATGGTCATTCAGGATTTGCTTGACAATCTGCACTAGATCAGATCTGCTGACAGCAAAGATCTGCGAAAAAGGATGAAGATGTTGTCATAAACTGCAGCTACATTTAAGATTAGTTAACATAAAAAGATTATTTATGATTTTATGTAAGTTTCAATATAAATGTTTTTTTCTATCATGCTTCTAATTTTTACACTCTCAGTTTGAAAGGTTTACTGTGTAAAATTTACTCAGCTTTCAAAGTCAGTTATCAGGCCTGTATTTTATTACATGATTGTTCCTACAAATTCAAAATAAAATGTATTTTGCTCGCTTCGCACTGCAAGAGATGAATAGGGAATAGTTTACCCTTGCTTACACAGCTACCTGTGTAAGGTTTCCTGGAATTTGTTGTCGAGAAAGGTTTACTAGGTTATGTGAATATGTGATAGAAGTCAGTCAATGCCATAAATGCCAGATCAATGAAAAAGATCATTTAAATGTTCATGTGTATAAGAAATGACAACATAGCCTTTAATTGACAATAACTGTGTAAACCGATTATCCAGTAACATAGAAACACAGAGAAAATTAAGAATAACTGATCTTTCGTGATTTGTACTTTTATTGGGCTTAGTCTGTTCACATAGTTTCTCCTCCATTTTGTGAAATATTAATATGAGTAAGTAATCCACCTCATTTATGCTGATTACACATGCTACTGCATTTTACATGCACTTTCTCAGTATAGACATAGTTTGCCAGGAGAAGGGAGGGAGGTTGATACAGTAAAACATTTAAATGGACATTGAATCCAAAATAGGTTTAATGAAAATATTTTTGTACATAGATTAAAGCTGGAAAAAATACCCTACTAATGCTTGCAATAAGTGTGAATTGTTTAACATGTTAAAAAAAACACATTAATTGGGTGGTGGTTCGGAGTGGCGCAGTGGTAAAGCAATCGCCCTATTATCCTGAGATCCCGAGTTCGATCCCCGGGTGATGCTGTAACCTCTCGCGAGAGCTGATTAATCACGGCTCTACTGTACAGCCAATCAGGGGCGTCTGTGAGCTCACACAAGTGAAAGGAGCTGTCCTCCGAGTATGTTACGCTGCCCCCAATGGTGCGTGAGCGAGCAGGTCGAAAAGATGCGACAGCTGGCTTCACATGGTTCGGAGGAAACACATATTAGTCTTCGGGCCCTCCCAACTGAGTAGTAGTAGTAGCCTTAATGTGGGAGCCCCCTAGTGACGGGGAGGAACTGGACACGACTAAGATAGGGAGAAAATGGGGAGGATTAATGCAGTGCCCTTTTGCACTCTCAATGTTTCTGCTGTTTCCATTGTAACTGGTACAATCATGATGGTAAAGAATCTGTAGGGCAAACTACAACCACACAGAAAAGCATGGTAACATGTTCTTCTGTGTGGTGGTGGTTGGCCCTATCGATACTCGTTTAGCAAGTTAGTGTCTCTATAATCTGATAAAGTTTCTGCCATGTCCAGAAATGGTAATTTACCAGGTTTGTTTTGTTGTTACTAGGAATTTTAAGTCTTACCACTAACTTGTTGACTTTTGTTTAGCCTCTTCTGTTTAACGATTTTTGTAGCAATAAATAATTATATGTCACAAGTTATTGTTGAAGTTAAAATAATAAAGCAATAAACACAAATAAATTTACTTGTTGTACATTGGTTATTACATACACATGATTTACAAGCCTACTGTTATTACAGTTGATACTGTTGCTAAGCATTTTCTAGAGTAGTTGCGTGCGTGCAGATGAATTATAAGTTAGTTATGAGTAAGTGTATATTTCAAGGATTTAAATAATACACAATTATTTTATGGAGACATTAAATATTTTAAGATAGTACATAGGAAATGAGAGCCTAACAAAATAAACCAGGGAATATTTAAATTTTCTCTTCTATAATTTATCCTAAAGGTGTTCTATCGGCTTGAGGTCAGATCAGGTTCTTTCACACCAAACTCACTCATCCATGTTTTTATGGACTTTGCTTTGTGCACTGGTCCACAGTCATGTTGAAACAGGAACCTAACTCCTGAAAAACAACCGCACACCAGTTCTAACATGACTGTGCACAAAGCGCTGGGTGGGGAGTGGGTAGTGCCAGTGCAGGTAGGGAAGTCTCAATGAAACAATCAAAACATGTGAAACAAGAATCAGTTAAAGTTAGGTGATTAGCAGACAATGTAAACAGGACCTAAAAAATTTTAACAAAGGGGGACAGAAAAAAGATTTTGTCAATAACTAGGAGAGCAATGGCTTTCTATAGACTCAAGACAAAAAAAAACAGAGTGTATACTTCATAAAGAGTGTGTAAACACAAAGTCCTTATATACGGTGGAGGTTGTGGGTGAGGAATTAAATCGAGCATTGTAATCAGGTGAGATAAATTATGTAGGCTGTCATAGATACTGACATTTGGAGCTCAATGCTGATTCTGCTGATCAACATGGCAGTGTGTAACAGATGTACTTAGAAAAGCAGTCAGAGCAAAACTATAAAAATCTATATTAATATTTACAACAAAATCTAATGAGAGAATTTTGAAAAGGAATTATGTTAGTGTTTTATTTATTTATTATTATGTTATAAGTTATGTTATAACTTTCCATATTGTATATATTACTACAAGATACAGATACACCCCAGACATGATGCGAATTCCCCGCAGGGTACACACAAACACACTCACATGCTCATTCACCTATTATGAGCAATTTGGGAATGCCAATTAGCTTAATCTGCATGTCTTTGGCCTGTGGGAGGAAACCGGTGCATCTGGAGTAAACCCACCAAGTACTGGGAGAACATTAAAACTCTATGCATGCTAATACAGGTTTAATGTCTTTCTCTTCCTTTTCCACCATCGTCCCTATCTTTCTGCTACTCTCCTACCTTGTTTACTGTCTCTCTCCTACAACCCCAAATCAGAAAAAGTTGGGACAGGGTGGAAAATGTGATTTAAAAAAAAAGAAAAAAGGGAATAAAAAAAGAAAAAAGAAAGTCATAAATTTTTCTTGTTTTATTTCATTGCAGACAGTATGAACACAAAACACATAAAAAAAAAAAGTTGGGACAGTACAGCATTTACCACTTTGTACGGTTCCCCTGTCTTTTAACAACACTTAAAAGATGTTTAGGCAAATCAAGTGACTAAGTGTTGCAGGTGTTAGTTTGTCCCATTCTTTCTGCAAACAACGTTTTAGGTGCGCAACAGTACGGGGTCTTCATTGACGCACTTTTCGTTTTAAAATGCGCCAAACATTTTCTATAGGAGACAAATCAGGGCTACAGGCAGGCCAGTCAAGCATACGCACCCTCTTCTTACACAGCCATGCCTTTGTTATGCGCGCAGTATGTGGTTTGGCATTGTCTTGCTGAAATAAGCATGGGCGTCCCTAAAAAAGACGTCGTCTTGAAGGCAGCATTTGTTCCTCCAAAACTGAGATATACTTCTCAGCATTGATGGTGCCATCGCAGAAGTGCAAGTTACCTTTGCCATAGGCACTGACACAACCCCATACAATGACAGACCCTGGCTTTGGACCGTAGCACACGGCGTCCAATTCTTCCAAAAAAAATGTCTGACCACAATACATGTTTCCACTGCACAATGGAGCATTCCAGATGACCCCAAGCCCAGAGAAGTCGACGGCGCTTCTGGACACTATTTATGCAGGGCTTCCTTTTGGCACAGTACAGTTTTAGCTGGCATTTCCCAATATAATTATGTACTGTAGTGCTTGAGAGTGACTTCCTGAAGTAGTCCTGAGCCCACGCAGTTATATCATTTATTGATGAATGATGATTTTTAATGCAGTGCCGTCTGAGGCAGGGCCGGTTCTAGACCAGACCATATGGGGGGGCAGTCAGAAATGTGAAGGGGGCATCATGTTCGAGCACTGTTTTTTCCCTGTGCTTATACAGTAGTAACATTATTGTCCTTGCTAAATTGTGTTGTTAGCTGCATCCAAAACCAGGAGAAGTGGATTGCACTTTGTCAGGCCTCTACCTTCAGACCTGTCCTACTTGGGTGTCCCACTTGAAGACTAAGCTCCTGCTGGTATAGCTCTTAAGGTCACTGAGGCATGCAAATCCCCTGATCAATGTACGGTTGCAATCCCTCAGGGGGGAGACTGAAAAATAAAAATTAAGTAAATAAAACAAAATAAAATAAAATATTCTTAATTAGGATTTTATCAATCAATGACATAACATTTATCTAAGCTGGATGGTTAATAAGTTAAAACAGATGAGCTATAGAACAGATCATAATATGTTTATATATATATATATATATATATATATTTATATATATATATATATGGGTCATTGACGAATTTTTTTCCTAAAAAAAAAAAGCCTTAAAAAAGTCATCTGGGGCGACCGTAATATATATCTCAGAATTCACATTTTTTTGTATTATTAAGACTAGTTGAACTCATATCAGTAAGTAGATAAACTGATGAAGAAAGATAAACTTTAGTGCCCTTTCATTTTATGAAAACCATTATTTCACCAGTTTATTCTATAATATTAGAGTCTCCTTCATTATCCAGTTAAAATAAATGTTTATCCCTATAAAAGGAATGGAAAATGGCTGAATTTAGAAAAAAAAGATAAAATATACAAATAATTATACTTAAACAATTAACTCTATGTATATAATTGATGTATAGAATATAAAAAACTACAAATATAGGACATATATCTATCATTTAAAACATTTAGCAGTGGTCGCCTCACATGATACTCGGTCGCCCCATATGATGTTTTCAAGTTTACTCAAGTATAACAGGCTAACAGTTAGCCTCAGAAACCAAACTAGCTTCTTCTAGTGACGAAGCACTATCAAATTTATCATCAAAATATAGATTTGTGAAAAAAAATTAAAATTCACAGTTTTGTGGTGGTTGCCCACATGATGACCAAAAGTGACTACGACATCACAGCCGTTAAAAAACAGCTTTTTCTTACTATATGAGAGAGACTGATTTACTATACAGTTGTTTCCAGGGGGTCTTCACTTGTGTCTGGCGGATGCAGTATCCCATCCTTTAGATGTTTTTTAAAATAAAGGTCCCAAAATTGTGGTTTGTTGATGGTCGCCCCGGATGAAATGGATAGAATCAACATAATTCGGACAACATTCGTTTGTATATCATGATAAAAATATATATATTTATAGTTTTGTCAATGGATGTAAAACATGTTTAAAATTATGCCAACTAGGAAAAGAGATATATTTAAGTTGATTTAAAGTGTTTTTAAACCAGTTGTCCTAACTAAAGTCAAGGCCGGACGGTCGCCCCATATGGTGTTTTGGCACTTCGGATAGCAGAAAAATGATGAAAAACTTAAAAATTTGGATAAGTTAGAGTGGTTTAGTAGGTAAAGAAGGTATAACAAGTAGATGAGAAATTATGTATTTTTTTGTTTTTTCTGCAAAATAAAATTAACCCGGACAGAAAAAGGGGGCGTCACGTCATTGACCTATATATATATATATATATATATATATATATAAAATTTATTTATTTATTTATCTATTTTTTAAGTAAATGAACAGCTCTCTTCTCTCCAATCCACTCTACAACAACATTCTCCTATTCCCCTTTAAAAAAACTTCCACAAATTCATCCATGAACTAAAGTGTGGGGCGGGTGGGGTATTGTTTAGGGCCCTTTTTTAGGCTGAATTTTCCGCTACCGCATATCATTTTATCAACTTGTAATATATTAATTTTGTAAGTATATTAACATGTGCTTTCTCAACATTTAAAAATTTTTATTTGAGAGGGCAAGACATTTATTTAAAGGGGGCGCTGCCCCCTCTTGCGCCCCTGTAAAACGGGCATGGTCTGAGGGATCGGAGATCACGGCCATTTAGTTTAGGCTTGTGCGCTTGGCCTTTGCGCATGGTAATTTCTTTAGATTCCCTGATTCTTTTCACTATGTTATGCACTGTAGAGGGAGAAATGCCCAAATCTCTTCCTATCTTTCTTTGAGAAACGTTTTTCTTCATCATTTCAAAGATCTTTGCCCGCACTTGGTGGCAAACCCAACTTTTTTTAAATGTGTTGCAAGCCTGATTGGCAAGAATGGATATTTATTTACAAATCAAAAGATGTTGACAAAAAAAAAAAACATGAATTATTTTGTGTTCATACTGTCTGCAATGAAATGTTCTTTTTTTATTCACATTTTCCACCCTGTCCCAACTTTTTCTGATTTGGGGGTTGTATTAGCCAAAGATGTGCTCATAAATAAATAAAATTGATGTATTTTGCCTAATTTGGTGGGGATGGAGGTGCCTAATTTGGTGGGGATGGCCAAGACACTAATATAGACATTCTGATAAAATTTTAGCAAATAGATCTTCAGAATGACATTATTCACCAATTAAGTTAAAAAAATTAGCATAACAATGATTATACAATGTTTATTGGGTGTTCACTGCCCCAAAGCAGTTGTCTGCCTTTGCTTCCGTTAATAATGTATTTTAAATTAAAAAGATCTAATACTGCAAGATCTTTTATCAAGATCGTTTAGAAATATGTCTGTCTGCAAACAGACATATTTAGCTAAATATGATAATTAAAATAAAGTCAACTTTAAAATACGCTGTTCACAATCAGTGTATCAGAACACACTTTGATACACTGATAAGTGTTTTAACAGCTATACAAAAAACTAAACAAATGCTTTTAAATTACAACATGAAACAATTAAAACACTGTATCCTAACTAAATATCAGAGCATTAGATATTAGACAGCATTTTGTTATGTTAAACAAAAACTGCAATGTATGCCCCCTGTAAGGTCCAAAATGCTGCCAGCTGCAACCAATTTCTGGAGAAAAAGTCTCTCACTGTGTACATTGTGCATGGCTTGCTTCAACATAGCAGACATGGGTTGCTTGTCATAATAATGTAGTGGTGTTTCCTTCTGGCTTAGGTTGTATCCAAAGCCTGCTAGGCTGACTTCATCACACAAGTAGGTTGCCAGGTTAACAGCAGATACCCCTAAGGTAGGAATATTCTAGAAACAGAAAAAACAAAAAAACATGAGAAAAAATCCATTTCCAGAATAAGAAGCATCACAAGATATTTTCTGTTTGGGTTTGTGCCTCTGTGTATTAAACACATGTCAGATTTTGCTGTTTTTGTTTTAAAATGTAAAGTTTAGATACTAACAAATACCCAAAACCTTCTGTAAATATTTGTTATTATTTATTCAAAATGAAACGCAATCACGCATGTAGTTAACGCTCATTTTAGCATTTTGTTTGCCTGTTTTTTTTTTTTTTTTTAATAAACATATATAGGGCTCAGGATTGTGCAATATAGACTGACAAGCTTTTTTCAGCACAAAATAGGTAATATGATGAACTAAATTTTAGTTTATTTTAACCAACTACCCAAACATAACTGAGCAAAAAATTTAAAGAGACAAAGAAACAGCACTGTTACACATGGTCACATGTTTTTGTTGTTGTTTTGGTTATTTTTATTACCAAAAATATATAATATGCTTATTTTGAGAGTTCTACATGACAGTTCGCAGCATCATTCACATTTTCTAATCATGGGAAACTTTACTTAGTCAAAACACTTTTAAGAGGAATAGCGTCAACAACTGTATTAAACCCCTTAGGGGTCTGAGGCCATTTTTGAGGACCTGCAGTGATTCAGCTCTCTTCTTTAATTTGTGTAAATTTTAAATCTTTATCATTATAGTAGCTAATAAATTTCCCTTATTTATGTAAAGCCTAAACTGGACTTTCATAATGTGGCTGATGGACATACGTTAGATTCCTGTGTGACTTTTAAAAAGAACACATACAAAAAAATACAACTTCAAACAGAAAAGCAGAGAAAAGTCATGTGATTGTGTAAAGCTGCTTGTATACAGCTTTACACAATTAAAAGAATTATTTAAGTTTGTATGAAATGTGAATGTGTATGAATCAAAATGATAAGATTGTCTCTGATGAGCAAGCTAAGAATGACAGCGACAGTGGCAAGGAAAAACTCCCTGAGATGGCAGTAGAAAGAAACCTTGAGAGTCAACAGGGAACCCATCCTTATTTGGGTAAAAACGAAAGTGATGTGCCTACCTTTTTTATTCAGCAGAGCCTTCGTTTTATGGAATAATCAATTAATTTCTATGACTATGTAAGACCTATTGACACCTGGCTCAGGTGACACCAGGTTTCTCCAGGACTCCTACTGATGTCTCAGCTGTTTATACCTATACACTCAGATTTGTAACGCAAAACAGGGCTCACTGAGGGCATTGAGATAAACAAAAAATAAAGCATGGTTTCTGAAACATTCATTGAAATGCAGTTCTTATGCACGAAAAAAAAAACAACCCAGCAAAAATATGCTACAGTACATTATGACTGAAATAAAGCATCTCACATCGGCCCTGATGAGACAGGACTTGCAGTCATAGGACCACATGCTATGATTACAAGCTTCCTGATCACACTGTAACTTTAAATGGCCTTTCTGCTCCCTCGGGCAACAGTAAAAGACCTTGGTGTGACTATTGATTTCAGTCTTTCATTTAAAGGACATGTAGATAAAAATACCAGGATAGCATTCTTTCACCTCAGAAATATTGCCAAGATAAGGAATATATTGTCACTAAACGATGCAGAAAAACTAGTTCTAGAGGTTTTATCACCTCTAGGTTAAACTAATGTAACGCCTTACTGTCTGCTTGTTCAACTAGGTGCATAACAAAGCATCAGTTAGTCCAGAATGCAGCAATAAGAGTCCTCACTAAAACCAGAAGATACAAGCACATCACCCCTACCTTATCCTCACTGCATTGGCTCTCTGTAAAATTTCGTACAGATTTTAAAATACTACTTTTGACATATAAAGCATTATAAGGTCTTGCGCCGCAGTATCTGAGTGAACTGCTAGTGCCTTATGATCCGCCATTCCTACTTCTATTAAAGTATGCAGGCTGCTTGTCAGTACCACATATTATGAAAGCTACAGCAGGGGGCAGAGTTTTTTCTTACGAAGCCCAAAATTATGGAATAGTCTTCCAATTAATGTTCTAGACTCAGACCCAGTCTCAACGTTTAAGTCTAGGCTAAAAACTTTAGCCAAGCATTTTTGTAAATAGATTTTCCTTAAGTAAAGGAGCTTATGGTGTACTGGTACTGTATGTTTACATGCTGTCTTCCCCACTCTCATTGATCACTCAGGTTTGTTGATGGTGAAGTGCTTGGAGCCCTCATGTCTGTGTTTCCTTCTGGCTCTCCCTTTTACTATGTTACATTATCATAGTTAGTCCTGCCAGAGTCCCTGAACTAAAAATACATTTACCTCATACATTGTGTGACTGTGACCATACCCAAATCTCTCCTTCTCCTTCTCTTCTGATCCCTCCTCTTCTCTCTCTCTATCTCTCTATCTCCCCTTGTCAAGCTACACATGTCGCTCCTGAGCTGCCAATGGTCCAGCCCCTCTCTGCCCTTATGACCTGTCCGACTCGTCCTGGTGTCCCGCTTCTGGTTGGAGATCTCGTCGCATGGATGCCCCACGTGGTCTGTCTGGAATGCATGTGGTGACTGGGGACGGTTTCACTTTTTCATGAAGACAGTCCGGCCTAGACTAATGCCGACAGCTGTTCTCGGAGGACTCGAAACTGCAGTTAATCGATAGTTTAGGACTGCACTTTCCTATAGCCTACCTGAGCCTCCAATAACAAATTGGACTTCATAATAACTTAAACACATCTAATGTTATGCTAAACTTTCAGCCTCTTAAGACACAGTATGACTGCAGATCAATCCCTGCTTTCTGTTTCACCCAAATGAGGATGGGTTCCCTGTTGAGGCTGGTTTCTTTCAAGGTTTCTTCCTATTGCCATCTCTGGGAGTTTTTCCTTGCTACTGTCGCCGTCACCCTTGGCTTGCTCATCAGGGACAATCTGATCATTCTGATTCATACACATTTCATACAAACTTCTATAATTCTTATGATTGTGTAAAGCTGCTTTGTGACAATGTCAATTGTTAAAAACGCTATACAAATAAAATTTAATTGAATTAATACTGAAACAGTAAGCAACCTCTAATGGATGTAGGACACTTTCTGGAACCAGACCACAAATAACAGCTGAACAAGAGCTATGGTTTTAGATGCTAGAGATCATGTCTCCTTGTATCTGACCTGAGAGCCATAAATAAAACTGTTGATCCTAAATACCCTATTATGCCTGACTAGCCCATTACACTGTCCAAAATCATAGCTGACTTAAGTACTATATGGTTGTAGACCTGTACTCTGCGGTACAGCCCATTACACCCTGAAAGCATCTGTTCCTCATTCACATTTTACTGTCCACAGCACATGTATGCCAGACTGCACAGGGCGTTCAATTTAAGTCCAAGCATGTTTAATATATTTGGCGAAGAAAGATCTGTAGTCTTTCTAACAAAAAGCACAGTCCTACAAGATACTGATTACTGCCAATCGTCTACAGGTCAAATCAGACACCTAATGCATACCTTTATTTGGATTAAGGTTATGGGCACAGCTGATAGGACTGGCTTGGATGACGTGTTATCGCCCTGGCAACATTTAAGATTTATACTTTTTTTGTATCGTTGCCGCGAAAGTTTCGCGTTTTTATCAGCGATTAAATTAAATAGCTTTTCCGTTTATACAATAATAATATTAACAGCGTTTTTCATACTACTGGGCTTCGCCTTTTTTCCCGTTTTTTTTGCGCTTTTTGGAGAATGTGCGACTATCTTCGTCTCAGAACAACAAACGGAATTCAGCTCCAAACAACTAAACTCCGACTCAGGTACGTTATCATGTCTACCATTCAGCTCGTTCAGTGTGTGAAGTGCAGGATGTTTAGACATTCTTCCTTCGTCGTTAGTGGTAATTTTATTTGTGATAGGTGTGTGTTGCACTCTGACGGAGAAGCTATCCAGACTTTAGAGAGGGTTAGAGAGTGTGAAAGCAGCGTTGTTCACATAATGGACAGTCTGGGTGCCGCAGGCGGAGATAACCAGCCCCCGACTCCGGCATTAGAGACCTCACAGCGGGGCGAGTGGGTGACGACTTGGGGGCATACTCGTTCAGTCAAAGCTAACGCTAAAGCTAGCCAACCGGAGCACACCTCTTCTGCGCTTCACGTGTCCAACAGGTTTGCTCTCCTCAGTGATGCACCCACTGAGAAACCTGTTATCACCCAAAAGAGGAGTCCCTAGGAGACTCTATACAGAGACATGTGAAATTAGCCAGGCCTTTAGGGGCGCCAGTGGCAGTGGTTAGGTGTATCCCGGGAGCCAGAGCACCGGACATAGAAGGTAATCTTAGGGCTCTAGGACAGCATAGGTTCTCTAATATAGTAGTACATGCTGGAGCTAAACCAACCGTCTGCTAGCTGCATATAGTCGTCACTCAGGGTTCACTATATTGAGACTGTGTCTGTTCCCCGAGCTAATCACAAATTTAGAAATACTCAGAATATCTGTTTTAGTAACTTAATTAACAGATACCACAAACTCGGATTACACTGGATGTGCAGCCGGCACCTCTGATCTGAAGCTAGGACTGTTACACCAGCCTCGGTCAACTGGCAAAGGAGGAGGCGTCGCAATTATTTACAATAATAATCTGACTATCGTACACGGACACAAATTAAACTCATTTGAAGTACTCTATAGTAACATAAGTGAAGCCACTGTACAAATATGAAGTCAGCTCAGTCAATCCCGATAATCAGCATTTACAGACCTACATGGCCAGACTCTCAAACCTAGTCATTTCTGTAGACAAAGCTGTAATTGCTGGATATTTTAATATTCATTTTGAGAAACCAGAAGACCCTATGCGTATAGCATTTATGTCCAAAATGGACTTAGTAGGAGTAAATCAGTGTGTAGTAGGACCCACTCATAAAGCAGGTCAAACTTTAGATTTAATAATATCTTTCGAATTAAGCATAAGAAATGTATTAACAACTCCATTGTCTGAAGTTATATCAGATCACTATCTTGTCTTAATTAAAGTGAGTTATAGTGATAATGTACAGTATGCGCAGCACCACGCTACCATACTAAACATACATTCACATCAAATACCACACAGAGTTTTATCAGTAATGTCCCAGAGTTAACAACTTGGATTGAATTACCGTCTGACCCCACAGAACCTTGATCAAGCGACTGAATATCTAGAGTCAACACTTCGTTATAGCTTAGATAATGTAGCTCAAGTTAAAAGAAAAATTAGTAGAGATAAGAAACTCGCTCCCTGGTATAACGACCACACACATACTTAAAAACAGACAGCTCAGAAATTAGAACGTAAATGGCGTCAAACTAAATTGTTAGTATTTCAAACAGCATGGAAGGAGAGCATCCTGAACTATAGGAAAGCTCTTAGTGTAGCTAGACCAACGTATCTCTCCACTCTTATAGAAAATAACAAAAATAATCCTAGATTATTATTTAATACCTAAGCCAAATTAACTAGAAATAAGACCACTTCAGAAATCTCCATGACAACATCGTACAATAGTGAGGACTTTATAAACTTTTTTAATAACATAGTTGTAAATATCAGGCATAAAATTGAGGCTTTAAAACCGGACAATGCAATTGATGCAAATATCAAACTAACTATGTCAGATCGGAACCTAGAATACTTTACTTTCCTTAAAGAGAATGAACTAATTTTACTCATCTTTTCTGCAAATTCAACTTGTATATTAGATTCTATACCGACACATTTTCTTAAACAAATAGTAGCAGCAATAACAGAACCCCTCTTGAGAATAATTAATTCCTCACTCAGCATTGGGTATGTTCCAAAATCTTTTAAATTAGCAGTTATTAAACTCATCTCTAAGATTCACGAAAAGATACTAGCGGAGCAGCTATCATGTCAGTACCAGTACCCATCACCACCACTCGGAAGTCTTAAGAGTCGGTCACATCCGGGAGCCAACATTCCATTCACAAAACAAACTCTGTGGCAGTTTACCATGGCTCTTTTTTTTGGGGGGGGGGGGGGGGGGGGGGGGGTGCGGGGTCTTTTGTATTTACATGTCGCTCCAGAGCTGCCAATGGTCCAGACTCCCTCTGTCCTCCAGATCTGTCTGACTCATCCTGGTGCCCCGCTTTTGGTTGGAGATAGCATGGATGCCTCGTGTGTCTCTTTGGAATGCGTCTGGTGTTTGGGGATGGTTTCACTTTACCATAAAAACGGTTTTGGCCTCTGAATCCCCGGGCTTTGACTGCGCTATCTCCATTTAATTCAACACGAATAAGTAGCATTTTAATTCAAATTAATTAATTACCTCGACTGGTGTTACCTGGACTCCATATTTACATCAACTGTTATAGCTGAACTGCCTAACACACTGTATAAATGCAGATCTGTACTGTATAAATGCAGATCAATTCCTGCTTTCTGTTTCACCCAAATGAGGATGGGTTGCCTGTTGAGTCTGGTTCCTCTCAAGGTTTCTTCCTATTACCATCTCAGGGAGTTTTTCCTTGCCACTGTCGCCCGCGGCTTGCTCACCAGGGACAATCTGCTCATCTTGATTCATGCACACTTACATTCCATACAGACTCTTTTGATTGTGTAAAGCTGCTTTGCGATAATTGTTAAAAGCGCTATACAAATAAAATTGAATTGAATTAAATTGTAACATTTTCTACCATCTAATGTTTGTATATAATTTTATTCAGTTTGTAGTTAAATTTGGTCATATACAATGTACAAATATATGCAAATTCATCTTAAATTTGAGTTTTCCTTTAGATGTATTTTTTTTTATATAATCAAATATTTTTTAAATCATTAAGCATATTCCCTTTTCTTCCAGCAATTTATGTTACATATACATGTCAGCACTATAGCTAAAAAAATTATCATTATTTAAATAATAATTATTGAAATTAAGTTTATTGCAATAATGTATACATTTTAAAAGTTTGAATTAAACAATTCAAATAAAACATAATTTAAATCATTTAACACAAACGTCAACACAAAATGCTACTTTTAATGATTACTACAGTATCAGAATTATTCAACCCTGTGATGAGAAACATCTTCTGTACTTAATAGAACCCCCTGTGGCTATTTAGACCTGCTGCAGACATGATGTATAGCCAGAGACTAGCTTCTGGCAAAGTGTTTGAGGAATCATTTTCTTGGATTCTTGGATTTGTGTGCTGCGACTGCTTTTTTTCAAATACCAACAAAGATTTTCTATTGGATTCAAATCAGGTGATGGCCACTCTAGAAACCCTCCAGGACTTCATCCAAAACCTACATTTAACTGCTTTTCAAAGCATACCTCCACCTGTCTAGATTTTCCTATTTCCTGCTTTTGCTACAAAGCACGTCATTTGCAAACAGCTATGACCATGGAAACTCCTGTCTAACCTTATTTGTCATCCTATCCAACACCAGAGTAAACAAGAAGGGGCATAAAGCCAAGCCTTGATGCAGTCCCACTTCACCTTGAACCTTTCCGTCACACCTACAGCACATCTCACCAATGTCTTACATCTCTCATACATGTGCTGAACTATTCAATATATACTTGCCAATTCAGACTTCCTCATACATTCCTCCTCTTTCCGCACCGTTATACGCAATGCAACACGATGCAACTCCCTGTTACCTTTTCTGTACTTTTCCATCAGCATACTCAAAGAAAATACTGCATATGTTGTAAATTTTCTAGAGTTAAACCATATTGCTGCTCACAAATGCTCACCTCTGCCGTTTACCTAGCTTCCACTACTCTTCTCCTCCATCCCTCTGGGATCCTCTTACTCCCCATATTGATCTTACTACAATATTGTTACTAATATAATAGTAGCATTGGTAATACAGTATTGTTCGTAAAACAGTAGTGTTTTTGCTACGTTGAAACGCATTAGGCCCACCCCAGGTGCTCCACAATGTAACGGGGTAGGAACAGACAGACCTTACACATTTTTTATGTGTAAATACAAGGTGGGTAGGGTACAAATATATGCAAATTCATCTTAAATTTGAGTTTTCCTTTAGATGTATTTTTTTTTATATAATCAAATATTTTTAAAATCGTTAAGCATATTCCCTTTTCTTCCGACAATTTGTGTTACATATACATGTCAGCACTATAGCTAAAAAATATATCATTATTTAAATAATAATTATTGACATTAAGTTTATTGCAATAATGTATACATTTAAAAGTTTGAATTAAACAATTCAAATAAAAAATAATTTAAGCAAGCCTAGTGCTTGCTTTTCTCCCTCAATCAGCATGATTCACTTTCTCCTTCTGCATCAGTAGAGACCTCTGCAAGTGCTTAGTGGTGTGTACCAGGGCACTGTTGCCTGGTGCTGGATTTGGGCTCATCAACACCATAGTTCAGAAGCCGCAGTGGTTAACAAAAGGCTACATGGACCCAAGATTCAATTCTTAATCAAGAAATAATAGAGATTCAGGAGTCAAAAAACATTGGAATTGCTAAGCTGACCCTGTCCTTTCAGCCCACAGCCAGCACTTTAGTGAGGAGCATGAACCTGGTATACTGCCATCACAATCCCTGTTTCAACTACTGTTTCCCTTTGTTAGGCCCTGTTCACACGGTCCTTAAGTTTTTGGATAAACAAACTTGCTCTGAACGTCCATCAGCGCCAGGGGTAGCTCAGTGGTTAAGGCATTGGACTACGGTTTAGAAGATCCCAGGTTCAAACCCCACAACCACCAAGTTGCCACTGTTGGGCCCTTAACCCTCAACTGCTCAGATGTATAATGAGATAAAAATGTAAGTCGCTCTGGATAAGAGCGTCTGCCAAATGCCTAAATGTAAATGTATGTTGTGTTTTGCAGTGGCGCTTGATTGACTTCTACACCTGCGTTCGTTTATCTCCGTCTAACGTCAGCCTCCAGCCCAAATTGTAGTTTCTGTGTTAACCTGTGGGTGCAGTGTCGGAAACTGGATATGAAAGCCCGCCGCTACTGGGTTCACTCTCTGACTGCACCATGTCGGATTAAAGGAAGTTTTTTTTCGTGGTTTATGAAGAAATGCGAATATTTCCGCGTACGTTTTTCAACAATTAATTTTTTTTTATCTTGCCCTTTTCCGCATTTCCCTATGTATAGCATGTAGGATCATGGGATATATCCGGTCCTCCAAAGCGTAAAATGAACGTGAAGAAAACGAACTACAAGCTGTTTCCTTGCGTTCGTTGTGTTTTGAACGCCAAGATAAAGATGCATGCAATGTTTTTTTAATGCCGTATAAACGCGCAGCCGAACAAACGCACGTCACCAAAGCCCATGTGAGCACTCTAATTGACTCCTACATGTAGAAAACACTCTGCGCTTGATCCGTGCTTACCGGATGCTACGAACGCAAAAAAAACAAAAACGTGTAATTTTAACGCCCGTGTGAACAAGGCCTTAAAGCTGTTTCACCACTTGTCGATTAAAAAAACGTTGAGATGGTTGCCTAATAAACAGGAAAATAATTTGTGATTTTTGTGAATAGTGCATTCAGGAATAAGAAATCCACTATACTGGGCCTTTATAGAATGTGGTTAGTTGCCTAAAATTTTGGATTGTGACAGGGTTGCAAATTGATGTGGCTTTATGAGAAGTATTTTGTAAATAAATTATTTTATATATAAATAATATACATATTTCATATTATATTATATTATATATAATATTGTACCATACTGTACAGTACATCATAATATATTATATGAATCATATATTATAATTTTAAATGAACACTTGGAATACACCTGACCAAGTTAAAGGTACATTTACCTGATCCCAGCCCCATTGTCTAGGCTTAGGATTAGGGTATTTGAGCAGTTCCAAGGCTGTCTCCCTGATGATCTCAGGATTCAGTACACGGAACTTTGAAGGATCAACTGGAATGCTACCAGGTACCTTCTGCCAGAAAAACAGCTTGTCCCAAAGTGACTGAAACAACAACAATAAACAATGTTTTCAAGGGTTTTCGTTATTCCCACAACTACAAAACATACATTTTAACATAGTATGGATATTATTTTGTACAATAATATGATCTCGGAGTGACAAGAACTGTAAGTCTTCAGAGGTAAAGGCATGGTTTAATCACAGCAATGTGCAAACATATGTTGAAAATAAAATGGATATGTATAATATATGCTTTGCACTTGCAAATTACTTTTTGCAATTACATTTTATACTATTCAGAATTTAGTACAGTAAAACCTTGTTTTGTTCCAAAAGTTTGCTTGTATATCAAAACACTTGTATATCAAAGTGAATTTCTCCATAAGAAATAATTTTTTTATTCGTTCCACACCCCAAAACAAATATTATGAAAATAATTAATACAAAATTGAAAATAAAATAAAACTAATTACCCTGCACTTAACGTTTGAAAAGAGTCATGGCTATGATTGAGATGAAAGAGATTAGAGGAGGAGGAACCAGCATGCGCTTACAGATACCTGCATGCGCTCACACACACACCAGTTTACTGTAAAAGACTCTCACTCACACAAGCGCACACACACACACCACTTTCCAGACAGAGACTCTCACTCACACAAACATGCACATACACACATACAAACACAAAACACAAAATCCTTTACACATGCAAACGTTATAGTAAACAGTGGGCGGCATCACAATCCACTGTATATGCTTCAGGTTTACGGGACAAAAAAAAAAAGGGACATAGGCCACAAAAAAAAAAAAAAAAAAAAAAACGTAGGTGGAATAAAAATCGAGACCACGTGACTCATACTTCCGGATCAATCTTTCAGCGCCAAAATATGAAAGGGCAAGCTCCGTGTACAAACTGAATGTCTTTATATTTTAGGCAACTAAAATATAGGTCTACTCACAAAGTAATTCTCTTCATGCCTGTTTAACAACGCACATGTACAGACCTGGGGCCTGATGTATAAACGTTGCGTACGCCCAAAATGGGCATAGAAATATGCGTACGCATTTTTCCACGCACATATCGGGATTTATAAAAAATAAACTTGCCGTAAATAAGTGCGCACCATAAGGATGCTCTTGACCGTGCGTACGCACTCTTTTAGAAGAGTATGTGTTTTGGTGACACCAACTGGCCCAAATAGCAATAACTATTTAAAATAGTCATCACCCAATTAATCAAATTGCATCAACCTGAATTATCATTATCAGCATTCTTAACCAGGTGCAAATACTTTGAATTAACTTTTTTTTTTAATGAATGGGCTATAAAAAGGTATGTGCGTATAAAACATATCATAATGGATGCTCTAGCGCTGTTAGAAGACCTTGCTAATGATGCTCTACGGAGGGAGCGTGTTTTCAGAGACCGTGAAGAATTCCTTGCTCATGATGATGATTGGCTCATGAGCCGATTTCGATTCCCAAGAGCCATCCTCTTGGAATTGTGTTCTGAATTACGGCCAGTATTGGAAAGACCCTCGCGGAGAAACCACGCGCTGTGTGTTCAAGTATTTGGTGTTGTCTTTTTAAGTTAATTTTTTTGCATATGAATAAACAGGAAAATCGACTGTTTTAATAAACGTATCTTAAATACAGCTGCATCTATTGCTAGATTTGTCACTTGGATATTTTAGGACTTTTAAGGAATTTGAATTGGTTGATTTAAATTATCCACAATAAAAAAGCAGAATTTTAAACAGACAAAAACTTATATAACGTGTAGATAAATCAATTACTTAGCATCGTCACCGCAAATCACATCCGTATCACTTTGGAATTCTGGAAGAACTCCACTTAATCCTGTTTCCCCTATAATCGCGCCCACCCTTGCATCAAAGGCTGAGAGGTCAGTGATTCCTTGACCACCACCAGTTGTTACAACACTGCGCCTGTGTGCACATATTCTTTTTTTTTTTAACGACTACTTTTAAGTCTGACCATTTTTTTTGGTCTCTTGGACTGTGCGAGGCACCGATGTAACAGCATTGACTGCTTCTGTTAAACTTGCCCCCATTCTACCATCATTCTTTTATTTGAAATGCCCGCAGAGAGCCCACCAAATAAAACTTTTTTTCGGCCCTCCACCTCAGACAGCAGTACCTCCATCTCGCAGTCGGTGAAGTTTCTTTTTTTTGCTTTTCGTTTCTGTTTTTCCATTTTTAGCCAACAGATCAATGACAATTATCGGTCGTATTAATATGCAGGGAGATCATACATATTCAAAATAGGCGGTCTTAACCTCCAAATATGGTTATTTCGGGAGGAGATTGGGGTAAGCTATAAGCACGTGCACCTGCGCACAATATTCAGATAATTGTGATTTATAAAGAGAACCTTGCGCAGGTTCTGGCGTATGTACGGTTTTATAAATCTGAAAACTTTTGTGCGTACGCAAATTCTGCCTTATGTGCGTACACACATTTTAAGGATGAAATCTACGCAAAGTTTTATACATGAGGCCCCTGGCCATTAAGAACGCACGTTTCGAGAAAAGGGATCCCGCGGCAAGCTGTGAAAATGCCCTTCAGCATAGTAAAAGTACCCTAGCATATATCACATATACTGTATATCAATATCAATTTATATATTCGTGTTTAATTAAATTTTTTACATTTTAATGGTTAGTGATTGTTGCAGACATTCCCACTATTTTGGGGGGAAGGGATTGGCTTGTTTAGGCTACTTTACACTGAGCAGCAGTTGGCCTCCGCTTTAACCAGCAGATCAAAGGAGCAGTTATTGGCTATGACACGTAGCCTTCTAAGTTTGAAGGGCAGGGTTGGTTGGTTGGAAGCACGTTTGAAGGAGAAGCCGTTTGAGTTAAATGAAAAACACAAACCCCCAGTTACTGTAATTCTCCTTCTTACCTTTCATTCACAATAGGTGTGAAGTTATCAAACCGGTTTCGCTGATGGGTGGATTCGCGGATTTGGGGGGTTTAAAACAAATTAACAAGACCGAGCAGACGTCTCTGCCTAAAATGTAATTCGCCAGCAAAACATAAACATAAATAGAAAAATAAACATAAGTAGATATAAATGTTTAATGGTAACAATTAAAATATACTTCATAGTTGGATTTGATACTTTGAGTGTAATTCATGAATTTACTGAATACATTCGGATTGTGTAAAATAAACCTTCCTAGACCTTTTGTACTACACTGTAAACCCTAGTGTTTAAAGTCATTAAACATATGAAGTACTGTTAACTTAAATAAATACAATTAGTTCAAATTAATAGACCTTGGTGAATATTTTATAAATTTTTTGCCAACTTATTCGGGTTTACAGTGTATTAAACATTTTCTAAAATTCATTTAAAACCGGCGTGCTTAAACCCGTGGCTTGCACTTTCATTTTACGTTTAAGTTTATTCAAATAAACACAATATACGGCAAATATATTATCTCAAAGCTTTTATTTTTTGAGTCATAAATGCAGTGTTCAGTTACATTCCAGTGTGTCCACCCTGATTTTTAACCACTACTGAAAGGACTTTTACAACCTATTTATGTATTTATTACATGCCTCGTCTGTAAGTATCTCAAACCAGAATTTATTAATGGCAGTAATTAAATCGGATTTTGTAGTCGGTTTTGCTTCTTTTTTGAATATGGTCTTTCATAGCATGCCACACCATTTCAATGGGATTCATGTTAGGAGATTCGGCGGGTGTCTTCACCCAGTTAATTCCCTCTTCAGTGATCACTTTTCTTGTTTGATATATTGTTCATTCATGTCTTCTAATGATGGCGACACATTTTTACGTTTTAAATTAGATATGTTGGCATATTCACGAATCAGGACATTCACATAGTTAACACTATCAGATTATAACGTAGCCTATCAGGAAATTAAATTAATGTAAGACCATTTAAACCGAGGCAATGCCATGTCTTTCATTGTTTTGTCCCTGTTTGTCATGAACGGGGTGTATTGGCAGGTGTTGATCGCCATGGGCAGAGAGAGCAGGCATAGAGGCAGAGGGGTTGTGTAATCAAAAAGAGTCTTTTAATGATGATAAACATAAAAGTATAAGTAAAGACTCCAACAAACAAAAGAACAAACAAACTCAAACAATACTTAACTCTGTGCTAACAAGGACTCTCTGGCAGGACACAGGCAAAGGGACAAATAACACACCCTGTGGCAAAACACAGGCAGAGGGACAAATAACACACCCTGTGGCGAGACACAGGCAGAGGGAGGACAATCACATAACGGTACACATGTTAAGATTGCTCTTAACTATGGCAGTCAGCTACACATACACCTAGCTAAACATGTCTTCAGCCCCAACATGCACTAAGCTACACTTACCTAATAGCTCAACACACACTAGGGAATTGGGCGAGGCGGCACCCTAAGGCTAAGCGAGGCAGCACTAAAAAGCTAGGCGGCACTCCAAAGCTAGGAGGGGAGGCACTCTAAAGCTAAGCGAGGCGGCACCCTAAGGGTAAGCGAGGCGGCACTAAAAAAAAAAGCTAGGGGGTTACCTAGAAAGGGGCTATGGCTAGAAGCATGCTTGTTAGCTCAGCATAGATTTTAGCTAAACACGCTCCTAGCCAAACACACACCTAACTACTTACCTGACCCTAGCTAAACACACAAGAACACAGGAGGACAAAAACCACAGTACTTACATACACTTAGGACAGGACTGAATCAGCTCCACTAACACAGACACACAAAACATACACAGAAACATTGCCAATATGAGAGCCCAAGTCAACACAACTTAAATCAAAACATAAACTAAACAAAGAACAAAACAAACCAAAACAAACGGACAGTGGTTAAACCAAAAAATGCTCGACCCAGTTTCCCAGTCTAAACAGCTATTTATAGATGGGTTAATGGCTACTCGCATCACCTGACCGAGGTGCCTGCTGGGAAACGGAGTCAGCCAACAAAAACTACAAATAAAAAAAAAAACAGTGACCTCTGGTGGTGGACCCTTACACTGTTAAAACATTACAAAAACTATATAAGAAACTTACTATGAATTTCAAAGCACGAATTCGGGCATCTCATTTTATCTTTATGAAAATAATATGAAGTACATATACACCCATTCAAAATGAAAGATCTATTGTAAAAAATTTAATAAAATTTATGTTGCTTCAGCATTGGAAACAATATTGTTTTAGGCTAACTAATTATACACAATTCTGCGTTGTACTTGGTCTGGCTTTTAGATAAAGTCCTTCCATGCTCAATCTGGCGGATATTCACTGAAGCACAAAAATTTATTTAATTTCCCAAATGTTGCATGCGCCAAGTTGCGGCAGGCTGCATGCCAAATTGCTGCATCTCACGGTAAAACACACGCATTCTTAATGGCCAGGTCTGTAACTTTAATCTGAGTATTATCTTGCCCGTTTGCTATTTTCTTTATTTTTTAGCGGTTAGCAGTCAGTTTTTAGGTGCATTATTGACACACTGACTCTCATTACTGACTGGATCAGTAACACTCTCCTTTCAGGTCATGGATCAAGTTTGGCATTACTGCCACCTGATGAACTACAGTAAATTGGTAAAACAACAGTGTCAAGTTTTCCCAAGATCAAAATGTTTGCCCATGTCCTGTTTTTTTTTGTTCTCCTTTTTTTGGCAGAACAGATTTCTTCTCATAATTTCTTATGACATCTGTATATGTCACTTGTACAAACTAAAATAAAATACTGTTACATGTATCTGTTATTTCACTATACCACTGCAGTGCTAAAATGTACAAAACCTGAGGCATGCAGGGTGAGTTGCATGGTTAGTGTTTGACAAACGGCCGGGCAAGTGCAATGGGGCGTTCTGTATGTGAATGCGCAGAACCAATGCCTACATATAGTTGCTGCTTGTTCAGACACCATGCAACACACACACACAGACCCCTCCTACTTTGGTCTTTACAGACACACGCACTCTTTCTCGCTGCTGAGGAGTTTGTAAGGAATGTTCTAGAGGTGAAGAGAGTATCAGATAGGGTGATGAGTCTGAAGCTGGAAATTGAAGGGATAATGTTCAATGTTGTTAGTGGTTATGCCCCACAGGTAGGATGTGAGTTAAAAGAGAAGGAGAAATTCTGGATTGAGTTAGATGAAGTAATGCAGAGCATCCCCAGAGGTGAGAGAGTGGTGATTGGTGCAGACTTCAATGGACATGTTGGGGAAGGGAACAGAGGTGATGAAAATGTGATGGGCAGGTTTGGTCTGCAGGACAGGAATGTAGAAGGACAGATGGTGGTGGACTTTGCAAAGAGGATGGAAATGGCAGTAGTAAATACTTTCTTCCAGAAGAGGCAGGAACATAGGGTGACATATAAGAGTGGAGGCAGAAGCACTCAGGTCGACTACATCTTGTGTCGACGTTGTAACCTGAAAGAGATCAGTGACTGCAAAGTGTTGGTAGGGGAGAGTGTAGCCAGACAACGCAGAATGGTGGTGTGTAAAATAACCCTGGTGGTGAGGAAGGCGAAGAGGACAAAGGCAGAGCAGAGGACAAAGTGGTGGAAGCTGAGAAAGGAAGAATATTGTGAAGTCTTTAGGGAGGAGTTGAGACAGGCTATGGGTGGTCAGGAGGTGCTTTCAGTTGACTGGACAACTACAGCCAATGTGATCAGGGAGACAGGTAGGAGGGTACTTGGTGTATCATCAGGTAAGGGGAAAGTGGACAAGGAGACTTGGTGGTGGAATGAGGAAGTCCAGGAGTGTATACAGGGAAAGAGGCTAGCTAAGAAGAAGTGGGACACTGAGAGGACTGAAGAGAGTAGACAGGAGTACAGGGAGATGCAGAGTAAGGTGAAGGTAGAGGTGGCAAAGGCCAAACAAAGAGCATACGAGGACTTGTATGCTAGGCTTGACAGTAAGGAGGGAGAGGTGGATCTGTACAGGTTGGCAAGGCAGAGAGATAGAGATGGGAAGGATGTGCAGCAGGTTAGAGTGATTAAAGATAGAGATGGAAATGTACTGACAGATGCCAGGAGGGTGATGGGAAGATGGAAGGAGTACTTTAAGGAGTTGATGAATGAGGAAAACGAAAGAGAACAAAGAGTAGAAGAGGTGACTGTTGTGGAACAGGAAGTAGCAAATATTGGTAGAAGTGAGGTGAGAAGGGCGTTGAAGAGGATGAAGAGTGGAAAGGCTGTTGGTCCTGATGACATACCTGTGGAGGTATGGAAGTGCTTAGGAGAGGTGGCAGTAGAGTTTTTGACAAGTTTGTTTAACAAGATCTTGGAGAGTGAGAGGATTCCAGAGGAATGGAGGAGAAGTGTATTGGTGCCAATTTTTAAGAACAAGTGAGATGTGCAAAGCTGTGGCAATTATAGAGGTATAAAGCTAATGAGCCAGACAATGAAGCTGTGGGAAAGAGTAGTGGAAGCTAGGTTAAGGGCAGAGGTGAGCATATGTGAGCAGCAATATGGTTTTATGCCTAGAAAGAGTACATCAGATGCAGTATTTGCTTTGAGGATGCTGGTGGAGAAGTACAGAGAAGGTAACAGGGAGTTGCATTGTGTCTTCTTAGATTTAGAGAAAGCGTATGACAGGGTGCCAAGAGAGGAGCTGTGGTATTGTATGAGGAAGTCTGGAGTGGCAGAGAAGTATGTTAGAGTGGTGCAGGACATGTATGAGAGCTGTAAGACAGTGGTAAGATGTGCTGTAGGTGTGACAGAAGAGTTTAAGGTGGAGGTGGGTCTGCATCAAGGATCGGCTCTAAGCCCCTTTTTGTTTGCTCTGGTGATGGACAGGATGACAGATGAGGTAAGACAGGAGTCCCCATGGACTATGATGTTTGCAGATGACATTGTGCTCTGTAGCAAGAGCAGGGAACAGGTGGAGGAAAATTTGGAGAGGTGGAGGTATGCTCTGGAAAGCAGAGGAATGAAGGTTAGCCGCAGCAAGACGGAATACATGTGTGTAAATGAGAGGGACCCAGGAGGATCGGTGAGGCTACAGGGAGCGGAGGTAAAGAAGGTGCAGGATTTTAAGTACTTAGGGTCAACGGTCCAGAGCAACGGAGAGTGTGAAAAGGAGGTGAAGAGGCGGGTACAGGCAGGTTGGAATGGGTGGAGAAAAGTGTCAGGTGTGTTGTGCGATAAAAGAGTATCAGCGAGAATGAAAGGAAAGGTGTACAGGACAGTGGTGAGACCAGCGATGCTCTACGGCTTAGAGACAGTGGCGCTGAAGAAAAGACAGGAGGCAGAGTTGGAGGTAGCAGAGCTGAAGATGTTGAGGTTCTCTTTGGGAGTGACAAGGATGGATAGGATTAAGAATGAGTTTATCAGAGGGACAACCCACGTTAGATGTTTTGGAGATAAAGTCAGAGAGGCCAGATTGAGGTGGTTTGGGCATGTTCAGAGGAGAGATTGTGAATATATCGGTAGAAGGATGCTGAGGTTAGAACTGCCAGGCAGGAGGTCTAGAGGAAGACCAAAGAGGAGATTTATGGATGCAGTGAGAGAGGACATGAAGTTAGTTGGTGTGAGAGAAGAGGATGCAGAGGATAGGGTTAGATGGAGGCAGATGATTCGCTGTGGCGACCCCTGAAAGGGAACAGCCGAAAGACAAAGAAGAAGACACTCTTTCTCGCTGCTCTAAACAGAAACACAGCTCTGTGGTGATTTTTTTTCAAAGGTAAAGTGCAGGTTAATTTGTGTTATTTTTACTTTACAGCAGTGATCCCGTTAGTGTGTCGCTCAATCGAGTGTCATTAGAAAAATTTTCTTAAATTGTCTTGTTTATTTTTCCAATAAAAGTGTTTATGTTGTGCGTGTAAAAAGTGTAGAGGAAGGGTAACTGTAAGATAAGTAGGGGGAGAGGGGATCTTACTTTAGATTCACACACACAGACAGACAGACAAACAGACAGACAGCACTTGCGCGCACAAAAGGAAACACTTATCTGTCAGGATTTATTTTTACTTTAGGTAAAAAGTGAAGGTTAGTTTTTATTTTTACTTAATATTTGGTGTTAATTATTTATATGTTTTTATTTTTTTGGGCTGTGGAATGAACAATTTGAGTTTCCATTATTTCTTATTGAAAAATAAAATTTGATTTACGAATGTAACGAGCCCGCTTCTGAAGTACGAGCCTGCTTCTGAAAGGAATTATGCTCGTAATCCAAGGTTCCACTGTATATGCCTCCAGCATGTCCATTCTTTATTCTTACCCTTAACATTCGTAACTGGACATGCTTCTTTTGAGCAAAATCTAATATGTTCTTGAGTGTTATCAATAGCTACCAGTGGGAGACTCTATTTGTTTAAATTGATGAAGATATCTCTTGATTATAAAATTGACCCTATACACTGATTTCTGAGATTTTTTTTTTATTATTTACTGCATCTACCTATGAAGACATGTAACATTCATCTAACACCAAAGCCAGATTAACTTTATAACAAAAATGAAAAAACTTCTTAATGTAAAATACATTTTATGTTCCCTCTTGATTTTGACTTTCAATGATTAATTAATATGAGGTAAAAAATGTAATAGAAAAATATAAAGAAATGACAATTTCTTTGGAATCATGATGTGGCCCTAGACAGTTTGTGCAAGCAGTGAGGTGTGGACATTATTAACAGGACTGACAATGTATGTAGAAAAGTTTATAAAATTTTACATTCTAGAGATAAGGATAGAAATAGTAAAGCAAGATATACTACTCACTAATGATGTTTTTGAAATCATAGCATGAAGCCAGTTAAAATCAACAGATTTGTAAATAACAGCTACAAACTGAAGCTGAGGGTCCACATCTTCCCATATCTTTGGAGTGCCTTCCGGATAACTCATCCTGATAGTAGTGCGGTTTCCCACATCTCTGCTGTAATCCTTCACTGGACCACTGTTTAACCTGCGAAAGGGGGAACACGCATTAAAACTTTGTGTGATATGATGGCATCCAACATCAGCCACATAAAAAAAAAACCTAATTGTCATGCTATTCAAAGAGACATGTTTTCACTTTGTGTTTGATGGTTTATGCCAGTTAAAAGGAGGCTTGCCATTTCCACATTTTAAAAATCCTTGTATATCAAATGTTGTCAAACTGATCAACTGGCTGACACAAAAGATGATGCGGTTTGTTACAGCAGACAGTCTAGATACTGTAAATGCTGATTAAGCAGTATGGAATACACTGGCAAAACATTATTAGTAACCCAAGTCACTAAGAAGCAATTTTTAAAGCTGCAGTAATGCTAGTGAAGGCTTCACGATGGTTAGTGTTTAAAACTGTCGCCTTGCTCTTCCGGGTTCGGAACAACACCTCATGTATGTACACAAACTTCTTTGCTGATTTTACTTACCTTAAGATTACATTGAACTGATTCAGAAGAGGCCCAAGCTCCAATCCTTTAAGTATGCCTCCATTGCCAATTACAACACAACGACGGCAATCAGGCATGTTAATATTCTTTGACAAGGAAATGGGTATGAGATCCAGAACTCCTTTTAGCTTGTGTTGCAGATTCCGAAATCCAAACGGTGGTGAATAGTCAAATATTTGTTTTGTTAAGTTGCTGTTTTTTTGTAAAAAGGGCTCAGCTACAGGCTTGGAATTAGAATACATCCTCTCAATCTTCTTTCTTGTAAAAGATGGTCTGCATTCTCGGGCTAACACACTTCTGACAAAAGAATGAACACGCTAAAAAGAGGACACAAACAGTTGAATTCAGAAGTTTATATATACCTTATACAACCAAATACATTTAAAATTTAAATTTTTACTTTTCCTGACATTTAATCCTAATAAAGATTCCCTGTCTTGGGTCAGGTAGGTTCACTTCTTTATTTTAAGAATGTGAAATGTCAGAATAAAGGTACAAGGATTTAGTTCAGCTTTTATTTCTTTCATCACATTCAAACTGGGTCAGAAGTTTACATAAACTTAGTTTGTATTTGGTAACTCTCACCCACTCATTCTCTATATTCTACCCTCAACCCTGGATGTATGAGGCCATAAAACTAATCACTCTGCCACCATGCTGCATGTATAACATTGCCTTTTAATTGTTTAACTTCTGTGAAAAATTTCAGGTAACCTTTCACAAACTTTTTAAATATGATGTTAAAACTTTAGCCCACTCCTCCTGATAGAACTGGTTCAATTCGTACGATAGAGTCAGATTTGTAAGGTTTGCCTCCCTGCTTGCACATGCTTTATTAGTTCTGCCTATAAATTTTCTCTTTTTTTCACAAGTTTGCAAGTACACACATTGACAAAATAGCTGGGACCCCTTCGTAAAATATATAAAATAAAATGGAAAAAAATGGAATGAAAAATAAAATTGGAATGGAAAATAAAAATTACACATTGCTATTAAATTGTGGTTCAAACGAAGCATTAAAAAAAAAACTCTAATGAAACTAGGCCAGTTTTTTTTTGCCAGATTAATATAAAACTAGGCCAGTTTTTTTTGCCAGATTAATGTTAAAAAACGGTATAATAAAACTATATAAGTTACATAGCCTTCATAAGACTCCACTGTTATTTAAATGCACTCTCAATGACGCAAAAATGTTATGATTTTGTAAAAAATGAAAGTAATCAGGGTGCGTTATTCTGTATTGTTTTCGGTGAACTTGAGCGCAGCAGAAAACAAACAGACACTCCGTGTATATTCGCCTCACAGACAAGAAAAATATATACTTATATTTTTATATAAAAAGCGAAATGTCTGCTTTTATATAAACTAATGGACAACAATTTTAGACGTCTAAAGACCTATTCGGGCGGGACTAGTTTTACAGGGGGTTGTTAGAGAAATTTCTGTTTCACAGACATACTTTGTGATTTTAATCCCGTCCAAATCTGCCATGTCTGTCTTTCTCTTACACAACCTCTGTAAAAATTTCAGAGCAAATTATCTACAGCAAACTCTGCGGTCCTCTAAAAAATCTAATTCCTTCTGAATGCGAATGTCTGTAATTGCCGAAAATGTTTTTTTTCAAAAAGCGGTTTCTTTTGTGTTTTGGTCAACGTGAACTAGCGTACTCTTTCTGGCACGCCGGTATTCAAGTTTGCGCACCAATAATGGCTATAGAGAAGTAGACCAAAAGCACCTTAAAAGCTAGACATTATGCCAAGATCCAAAGAAATTCAGGAACAAATGAGAACAAAAAAAGTAATTGAGATCTATCAGTCTGGTAAAGGTTATAAAGCCATTTCTAAAGCTTTAGGACTCCAGCGAACCACAGTGAGAGCCATGATCCACAAATGGCAAAAACATGGAACAGTGGTGAACCTTCCCAGGAGTGGCCGGCCGACCAAAATTACCCCAAGAGTGCAGAGACAACTCATCCGAGAGGCCACAAAAGACCCCAGAACAACATCTAAAGAACTGCAGGCCTCACTTGCCTCAATTAAGGTCAGTGTTCACGACTCCACCAAAAGAAAGAGACTGGGCAAAAACGGCCTGCATGGCAGATTTCCAAGGTGCAAACCACTTTTAAGCAAAAAGAACATTAAGGCTCGTCTTAATTTTGCTAAAAAAACATCTAAATGATTGCCAAGACTTTTGGGAAAATACCTTGAGACAAAAGTTTAACTTTTTGGAAAGTGCGTGTCTCGTTACATCTGGCGTAAAAGTAACACAGCATTTCAGAAAAAGAACATTATACCAACAGTAAAATATGGTGGTGGTAGTGTAATAGTCTGGGGTTGTTTTGCTGCATCAGGACCTGGTAGGCTTGCTGTGATAGATGGAACCATGAATTCTACTGTTTACCAAAAAATCCTGAAGGAGAATGTTCAGCCATCTGTTCGTGAACTCAAGCTGAAGCGATCTTGGGTGCTGCAGCAGGACAATGACCCAAAACACACCAGCAAATCCAGCTCTGAATGGCTGAAGAAAAACAAAATGCAGACTTTGGAATGGCCTAGTCAAAGTCCTGACCTGAATCCTATTGAGATCTTGTGGCATGACCTTAAAAAGGCGGTTCATGCTAAAAAACCCTCAAATAAAGCTGAATTACAACAATTCTGCAAAGATGAGTGGGCCAAAATTCCTCCAGAGCGCTGTAAAAGACCTGTTACAAGTTATCGCAAACGCTTGATTGCAGTTATTGCTGCTAAGGGTGGCCCAACCAGTTATTAGGTTCAGGGGGCAATTACTTTTTCACACAGGGCCATGTAGGTTTGGATTTTTTTTCTCCCTAAATAATAAAAACCATCATTTAAAAACTGCATTTTGTGTTTACTTGTGTTGTCTTTGACTAATAGTTAAATGTGTTTGATGATCAGAAACATTTTGTGTGACCACTATCAATGAATTTTTTAAATGGTCAGTCTGCTTGCTGTTTTTCCTGACGCATTAACAATCATTAGTCTACTTCCGCCTGTGCGCTCTGGAAAACTTTATGCGTGCGGTTGAGCGCTAATTAAACTATTTAGGAAATTAAAGAAGAGGATTACAACGCTGAATCAAAATCCCAAACCCAAACCTTATTTAAATAAATTAACAAATCCAAGTGAAAAACAATAGCCCCGTTTAGAAATTCTTTCCAACATGAAGCTATGTTGGCCCGGTGTTATGCGCAGATGGCGGGGATATTTCCTGAAGCTCAAATCTCCGAAATCGTTGGTGCATTTTTTCTAAATAGACGCTATCTTTAATAACTGATGGAGGTTTTAAGCTGTATACACACGCATTCTTGACTTGTGACACAATAACAGTAATATTCTAAACATTTTGCGGGCTGCCATTTGGAAAAATGAGAGAATAATGAATAGACCAGTTATTGGGTCAAAATAACCCAACCAGGTGTTCATTTGTAAATGACCCACTACATCTCATATGACTCAACATGAGCAACCCAACAATGTGTTTAAAGTACCCGAAATAACCCAGAACTTAAATAACAATAAACAGATACGCTATATAATAATAAAATTGTCAGCTAGTAAACTTGATCTAAACAACATTTAACCAAATGTTTTTTTTTACTCATTATTGTACAGTAAATATAATATAGAGCTACATAATATATAATATAAATAAGCTATATAATAGCTCTGGTTCAGATTTTTCATGTTTGTTGTATAAAGTACTCATGGAAATTACCATTAATATTGTATTTCTCCGATACAACATTTTTTTTTTTTAAAGACTAAATTGTAATTTAAAACTACGGCGAGTGAAAATGTCACTTTGCGCCACCTGGCGGTCATTTCACGAATGACTTTGAAATGCAACTGATTTATTTTGCCAGCTGTCGTTTCGTCGTGGCGGTGAGCGCGGCGGTAATAGCCATTCCGATTGGGTACCTACCTTAAGAACAAACTTATGAATTGTCTGTAAGTTGGGGACAAGAATGTTTTTATACATACATTTAGAAATATCGTCTAAAAAAATTGGTTCTAAATGCATCCTTTAAGAAAATATATTATTATTATTATTATTATTATAGACAGCACGATGGCTTAGTGTTCGGGTTTGATTTCCGCCTCAGTGTGCATTTTCCCAACAAGCTTGGTGGGTTTCCTCCGGGTACTCCCTATTCCTCCCACAGTCTAAAAACAGATTAGGGGAAGCGGCATTCCCAAATTGCCTGTAGTGTGTGCATGCGTCTGTGAATGTTGACCACAGTCATAAAATAGGAATAAATACAATGCTAACCAACAGTGGCCTCCAAGGTCCCTAGTTGGACTACAGAGGTTACTAAATGAATGATAAATGGATTATTATTATTATTATTATTATTATTGGAGTGGATTTGCACGGGTAGGACAGCGGCTTCACACTTGCTGCATCCATGCTAATATTTCTTAAAGAAAATGCCCAAAACGCCCAAGTCCACAGCATATCTGCCTAGAAAGTTGTATGGAGGCATAACACAAATCCTTCCAGGGGCATTGCTAAAATGCCTAGACCTCGTGTTACTTAATTTCTATTTGATTTTTTATGTCTGTTGTGTTTATGAAATGCCCTAATGTGCTATTCAACTCCCCTTGCTTATCTCACTACTACTGCCACTGACATATGGCTGTATTGGCAGTTTTCTTAATTCCATAATCATAATTTACGGAAAAAAAATAAAAGAAAAAAAGCAAAGACCATTTTATGCAATTATTTCCTGAACTGAGGCTGATATTTAAACATCATCTGTCCACTTTATAATGAACACCTGTGGATGTGACTCCTCAAATCAGCCAATCATTTTAATAACATGATGCATGCTTTAATTCATGCAGTTACAAGTCAGGAACTTCAGGTAATCTTTAGACCAAACGTCATAAAAGGGAAAAAACTAAAAATGTGTGATCTCTCATAGTTTTTTTTTCCAAAAAGTTTATTGGTAAATGTTTGTTATTAAATATCAGAGATAAAAAGCGTAAAAAAAAGTTTGTCAGGAGCCCTGCGCTAAGTGCTTTATTCACATGCAAGATTTATGTAAACGACTGTTGTGCTATTTGGAGGGGAGTGATGTACTGATGTTTGTCTGTGACTAAATGAACAGGAAGGGCTTGGATAAAGAAATAAAATAAATTAATATTTCACGTAAATATTCTAATTTGCCTGTGAGAATCTTTCCTCGAGAAAATGACTTGTTGCATGATTCCACACGAAGCGCATCAGTTTTTAATTATAATAAACTATTTAAATAATAAATTATTTTTAAACATAACATAAACAAAACATTTAATATTATAAACAAAAACCTTTTTGGCTGTTTGTGTCCAGCTTTAAATAATTTGTTGACTACAAATGGCTGGAATGTGGCTGTGAATTTATGACTGAAATAAAGCTGCTCACAATTGGCATGCACTTTCATTAAAAGTAGTGAGTATATATTTGTGCTATACGTTTCTGATTTTACATTTTGTCTGATGAAGCGAAAGTGTGCACCAAAGAGAGCAACTTAATTTCACTCATAAAATACTGAGATCAAAAACAACAATATAGCACAGTGCTTGTTGCCTGTAAATAGCTAAAATATGGTTGTGAATATGCCTTGTAGCCGATGCAAAATGTTCAAATGAACCAGTAATGCAGTTTCTCTTTACATAATTCCTCAGAAATACAACAAACAAATATATGCGGCGATGTAAGCCGCTTTATTTCTGTCATACTGATAACATGATATACTATGACATATTTTTGCTGTGTAGTTTGTGCATAAGAATTGTAATTTTTTTGTAAATTTCTAAACTAAACTCTCTAGACGAAATCTCTGTCCTCTTTCCCCACACTGCCAAAAATATAGGCCTAAGAAAATGAGTCTCATGTGAAATGTAAGTGTTGTCTCTGCGCCTTTAAATCGCGAGTGGAATTATTTTACTGAAACCGGGCCGACTAATTTCTCCTGCACCCCCACATGCACACACAAAATATAAGTGACATTTTATACATTCACTTATACACTAAAAATATTGTATATAATTCTAAATATAAGTATCTGACGCACTGCAGTGTCTGCTTTTTTACAATATACGTAAGCTACTTTCGTGATTGAACTGGAAGTGGGACCATGGTCCAATACCTGTATTGTAGTTGATCCGCATAAAGGTATGTCCTAAAATGTGTTGCACAACATCGGTGTAAAAAGTGCTTGTTTGAGTTAATATAGACCTCCTGATCTCCAGCTTAGGCCAGTCTGGTCATTCCCCTCTCATCTTTGACATGAACAACATGTTTCAGGCTGCAGACTCTTTTATTAAAATCTTTTTGCATTCTTGAGACTGTTGTGTGTGAAACTCACAGCAATTTCGTAAACTCTCGAAGCAGCCTCTATTTATTTAATCCAAACAGGCTTATCAATAAAACACATTTTCAAAAATATTTTCAAATATTGACTTAACTTTTCCAAAATTTGGAAAGTGTGATTTTTATATTTTTCGAGGACTCTAATAACAACCCTGTTTGTCCAAACCTAAAGTGATCCTTCAACCAAAACATATAGGCCTAAAGTATAGATAACAGCTGTGGTTAAACACATTACTTTTTAATTTTACTCCCCCGCATCTTCTTTCAAACTTGTGAGATGACTGTGCAATGCTTAGTACATGAGAGGATAGACACATTTTTTCTGCACATCACTTGATACATGTTTGCATACATAGTTCATTCTTGAAACAACCTCTAAGTTGTAATTTTAGGTTACTGTAAGTCCCTAACTGTCTAATACTTTTACATTAGACTGTGTCAAAAAGAAAGACAACTTAATCTTTACCTCTCTATGTTCCGGATCCACCAGCATCATGACCTGTTTTGGATCGGCATTGAATATAGGCAGCAGTTTTAGAAGGCCACTGATAATCAGGCTCACAACCAGAAGCTGTACAATTAACCGCCTCCTAAAAAAAAAAGGACATGAAAGAGAAGATACCATAAGACCAAATAAGTATACATACAGTTTATACATGTGTGTCACAATGAGCACACAGGATGCCTTTCGCAACTTGTGCATAATGATAGTCAGTAATCTTCAACATTGCTGCTATTGTCAGTGTGTCATAAGGAACAGTAACAGGTAATCTGTGTAGGTAATCCTCACGTGTGTGTGTATACACTCAACAAAAATATAAACGCAACACCTTTGTTTCTGCTCCGATTTTTCATAAGATGGACTTAAAGATCTAAAATTCATTCCAGATACACAATATTACCATTTCTCTCAAACATTGTTCACAAATCAGTCTAAATGTGTGATAGTGAGCACTTCTGCTTTGCTGAGATAATCCATCACACCTGTGATGATAATGATAATCCATGGCACACCTGTGAGGTGGGATGGATTATGTCAGCAAAGCAGAAGTGCTCACTATCACACATTTAGACTGATTTGTGAACAATGTTTGAGAGAAATGGTAATATTGTGTATCTGGAGTGAATTTTAGATCTTTAAGTCCATCTCATGAAAAATCAGAGCAGAAACAAAGGTGTTGCATTCATATTTTTGTTGTGTGTATATATATATATATATATATATATACTCAGCAAAAAAAGAAACGTCCTCTGACTTTCAACTGCTTTTACTCTTAGTAAACTTAATGTGTAAATATTTGTATGAACACTAAAAGAGTCAACACCATAAACTTAAATGTTTAACAATGTGTCCCTAAATAAAGGGAGGCTCAAAATCAAAAGTACCAGTCAGTATCTGGTGTGGCCACCAGCCGCTTGAAGTACTGCAGTGCATCTCCTCCTCATGGACTGCCTATTGCGGATAGTCTGAGCACTGATGGAGGGATTGTGTGTTTCTGGTGTGACTCGGGTGTGTCTCCCTGGCCATAGTGTACCTGTCACGCAGGTGTGATATTCGGATGTACCGATTCTGTTCAGGTGTTGTTACACGTGGTCTTCCACTGCGAGAATGATCAGCTGTCCTTCCTGTCTCCCTGTAGCGCTGTCTTAGGCGTCTCACAGTGAGGACATGGCAATTTATTGCCCTAGCCACATCAGCAGTCCTCATGCCTCCCTGCAGCATGCCTAATGCACGTTCACGCAGATGAGCAGGGACCCTGGGCATCTTTCTTTGGGTGTTTTTCACAAGTCTTTTCAGTGTCCTGCGTTTTTAAAACTGTCACCTTAAATGCCTACTTTCTGTAAGCTGTTAAGATCTTAACGACCATTTCACAGGTGCATGTTAATTAATTGATTATGGTTAATTGAACATGCATGGAAAACATTGTTTAAGCCCTTTACAATGAAGATCTGTAAAGTTATTTGGATTTTTACAACATTATTGTTAAAATACACAGTCCTGAAAAAGGGATGTTTTATTTTTTGCTGAGTATATATATGTATAGAGAGAGAGAGTCAAGCCCGAAACTATTGACAAATTCTAACTTTTCAACATCTCAACAACAATTGGCAAGATCTCAATTCAGACAGTCCAACAGACACTGCACACCGCTGGGTTCCATAGATGCAGACCAAGGAGGACATCACTTCTCCAGATAGGGCACACAAAAGCCCGCTTGGCCTTTGCAAATGCTCATCTGGACAAAGATGACGACTTCTGGTCCTGTTTTATGATACGATAAAACAAAAATTTAATTGTTTGGCTACAATAATTTATTTGATGTAAAAAGAAGAAGCCTTAGCACTGGTTGGAGTGGTAACTGACCTACAGGGTTGGAACTCTTTGCTTGTGTTGCTTGTTCTTAGTATAGCTTTTGACACCATTGATCATAGTATTCTCTTTAAAATATTAGATTTTTAAATTTTTTTAAAGAAAAATTAGTTAAAGGAAAGGTCCTCTTCTTACTCAGGTCTTATTTGGCTGATCGTTATTAGTTTGTAGAAGTAATAGTGACTATTCCACGTGCACTGGTGAAGTTTGGGTGTTCCACAAGGTTTATTTATTTTTGCCCGCTGCTATTTTCCTTTTTTATGATTTCTCTGGGCACCATAATTCGTAGGCATGGTATTAGTTTTCACTGTTATGTCAGATAAGGAAAAAACAGCTTAACATAGAGGAATGTGTAAAGGGCATTAGACACACGATGTTAATTAACTTTCTTCTGCACAATCCTGACAAAACAGAAGTACTTGTATATGTGGAGAAGTAATATATCTTGGTATGATTATAGATTCCAGTCTTCATTTGAAACTTCTGTACAATATTACTAGGATAGCATTCTTTCATCTCAGAAATATTGCCAAGATAAGGAATACAGTGCAGAAAGTATTCACAGCGCATCATTTTTTCCACATTTTTTTTATGTCACAGCCTTATTCCAATTATGCATATGTACATAAGTATTCACAGCCTTTGCCATAAAGCTCAAAATTGAGCTCATGCACATCCTGTCCAGTCACAGATCGGGCGGCTGTTTAAAAGGGCTACTACAGTACACTTAACCTTTTCCCAGTTACTCTTGTACTATATTTCTTTTTTTACAGCCATGCACATATTCTCCTTAAATGTTATTTATTTATTAATTTTTAGGTTATATATAGAAATACTCCATGATTTTGTACATAATTATTCAGACATGATAAACACGTATAACAAAATTGGTACAGCATGGTGCCTAAGACTTTTGCACAGTACTGTATACTGAATAGTCTGTAGTTGCTTCTGTTGGTCAGCTTTAGGTTCAGCAATTTTGTGTGCCCAAAAAATGGGTTTGGCTGTCTATGTGAATGTACTGAATCAACAGGTTTGTCCATCAAAGGATTGTTCTCTTCTGTGATGTCACAGGCATATTCCAAGGTGACAATTGTGACAGAGTGAAAGCGTTAAGACCTTCTGAGAATCGTTGAGAATCTTCTGGATGTGCTGAAGAAGACTTTAAGCAAGAGTCTGACTCTCCAATAACCTTGGGAAAAAAATTTATATGACTTTGGAGGAAAATAAATGTTGTGACATTGTATAAGCTTATTAAAGCGATGCCATGGCAAATGCATGGCATAATTAAAGCAAAAAATAAATGTCAAAAAAAAATATATATATAATTTTTGGTGTCCCAGCAATGTTGCAACAACTCTTGGATAAAATCTGTCTTGTTCAAAAGCTGACTACAGGTTGAAGGACAGTATCTGGGCTTCCATTCGGGCAATTGCAGCCAGACCCAAAACAGTGGTAAGACTAGTAAGAGAGTTACAGTTAGACTTGTTTCTAAATGTAACCAGCACACCTACTGACCTCTCTAAAAAGAAAAACACCAGATCCAATACAGTAAATGGATCAGCTGACAGGCTTTTACAGACATAGGTGGGCTGGACAGCTGTAGCGATGAACAGGGCTCCCAAAGAGAGAGAGGGCAGTCAATTGATCACATCCCAGAGACCCTCCCGAGTTTTACAGCTTCACCCCGAGTTGGGAAAGAACCACCAAATCACACTTTGACACTCTCCAGAGCACATGCCTTTCAATGAACAAAGGCATACACACTATTTTAAACCATCTTAGAGCCAGTAGAGCAAAATGCATATATATACACTACCCTTCAAAAGTTTGGGGTCACTTTAAAATGTCCTTGTTTTTGGAAGAAAAACACAGTTTTTTTTCAATGAATATATTTAATCAGAAATACACTCTATACATTGTTAATGTGGTAAATGACTATTCTAGCTGAAAATGTCTGGTTTTTGGTGTAATATCTACATAGGTGTATAGAGGTTCATATCCAGCCACTATCACTCCAGTGTTCTAATGGTGCAGTGTATTTGCTCATTGGCTCATTGAAATCATCAGAAGGCTAATGGATAATTAGAAAACCCTTGTGCAATCATTAGCATAGCAGAAAACAGTTTAGCTGGTTAGAGAAGCTATAAAACCAACCTTCCTTTGAGCAGGTTGAGTATCTGGAGCATCACATTTGTGGGGTCGATAAAACGCTCGAAATGGCCAGAAAAAGAGAACTTTCATGTGAAACTCGACAGTCTAAACTAGACAGCCAAGAAACTGAAGATTTCCTACAATGGTGTGTACTACTCCCTTCAGAGAACAGCACAAACAGGATCTGGGAAGAAGTGGGAGGCCCCGCTGCATAACTGAGCAAGAAGAGAAGTACATTAGAGGCTCTAGTTTGAGAAATTATTAGATAAAGGAAGGAATAAGTGGGTAAGATATGTAATGTTTGATGTCAATCTAAAGCTGGCTTTATTCAAAAGAACATTGGTCAGGACAGGAAATTGGTAACATGAACCAAGCTCATGCAAAAATTACTTTATAAAAAGGTATTAAAAACTCCAAAGTATTTTAAAGTCTAAACATTTGCCCAGATCTTTTTACCTTGCTCATAATTGATAAATACTGTTCATGCGCCCTCGCCAGATGCTAACATTAGCACGGCTGAACCGCACCTGGACATGTCAGTGATTCTGTCAGAAATAAGGGCTAATGGAACACGTCTGGATGGAATCACAATTCATCTGGAGGGTGTTGCCAACTCTGTTTCTGGCCTTCAAAATTAGTTTACCGCACTCTCTGAAAGAATCACTGGCGCTGAATCACGTCTGGAAGAAGCCGAACGGAGGATTTCATCTGCCGAGGATTCGGCGACAACTACGGAAAAGCAGATGACTAACTTGAAGATGATGGTGGACCAACTGCAGGCCAAAGTAGACGACCTTGAAAACAGAGGCCGCCGCAAGAATCTGAAGATTGTGGGCCTGCCGGAGAAAAACTTTCGTCGTATCTTCGAGACATGATCCCAAAGTGGTTAGATCTACCTGTTAATTTTCCTGTACTGGATATTAAAAGGGCTCATAGATCTCCCACTTTCGCGTCTGCCAATCTGAATCCATCTCCGAGAAGCATCTTAGTTCGGTTCCTGAGGTTTACCAATAAAGAAGCGATATTGAAAGCTGCCATAAAGAAGACGATAACGTAAAATTCTATTCGGATTTGTCAGCTGGCGTGCTGCAGAAACGCTGTGAGTTCGGGTCTGTGGGGAAAGCTTTTGCTACCCATTGTTTGTATTGAGGGTTTGCCTATTCTGCCCGGCTCAAATGTCTGCATAATGGAAAGATTCGCCTGTTCAACGATCCGGACTCAGCCAAGGCATTTTTGGACTCTCTGGATAGCTAAATTAAATTCTTGGCTGAAATATACACTTTTACTTTTGGTGGAATATTTTCATTATGCCATTGGACAAGTATGTAGGACATTTTCTAAGGTAATATTCAGAATGCTGCTGTCTACCACAGAGGGTTGTAACATTTTATACATTTTGCGTTTCTGGTGGATGTGTAAGTTATTGGTTATGTTTATTTAATGTTACCTTCTTATTCTTCCTACTATTATTTATTTTTATTTTAGTTGTATTTAGTTATTTTTATTTTATTTGTATTTATTTTTACTTATATTATTATTATTATTATTATTATTATTATATTAATTTTTTTATTTTTCCCAATGGTGTTATTCATTACTGATAATTGCCTACATTAGCGATATCAGCGGAGCAGGTTATGAAGGAGCTATAACTTGGTGGTTTCATTGTGCTGTTGTTACTTGTTGCTAGGTCTCTTATATTGTTCTGTGACTTTTTGATACTATCTATGCCTCATCATATGGGGATGGGGTCTTTGGGGGAGAGTTTTATAGGTTTTTTTGCGTTTTATTTGTGGTACTTGTTCATATTTGGTATCTTGCACTAGCACAAGTGTCGTTCTTTTCCCTGTATATTATAATTTTTGTGACTTTACTTTGTCTAGATTTTCAATATGGTCAATTCATTTAAATTAGTAACATGGAACGTGAAAGGCATAGGTCATGTAATTAAGAGGAAAAATTTTTTAACATTTCTTATTACAGGAAACGCATTTATCAGATAAAGAACACATAAAGCTGAAAAGAGATTGGGTTGGCCAAATACTCTTCCTCATTTACATCTGTTACGTCCCAGGACGTATTTCTTATGTTTATGATCCAGTTTACATCTGTGATGTATATGGTCCTGATTTATTTATTTTGATGGAAGCTGGTGTATAAAGCTGAGGTGGAAAGCAGGAAGCAGTGAGAATCATTCCTCCTGCCCCAGCATGTGGTTGTTTAGCCTGTGTGTTTGTAGACTGTTGAGTCTAAATCCTTGACCTTGTGTTGTTAAGTGCTTCTTCTGTTTCTAAGATTTGATCTGTAAATAATTTGACTCTTTTAAACTATACTGTTTATTTTGTTGCTGCCTATAATTAATTGTGGGAGCTGTAGAGAGGTGGATGCCATTTTCCTTTTTTTCTAATCATGTTTTCTCCTGTTTCTGGATAGTTAGGGAGTGAGGTAAAAGTTATGTTGTTTATTTGTTTTTCTTTTTCAGGTAAGTTAATTTGATCCTCCCAACATTTAGACAAATTTTTGTTTATTGTGTTGGCCTGGTCCCCTCTTGAAGTCTTTGCTCCCTTTTTTTAAAACAAGAGTCAATAAAAAAGAACAAATTATTTAAAATTTGTTGTGTGTTGATTGCTGGCTGGGACAGGAGTGATGACCTCCAAAACCTTTTTTTTGGTTACAACTTTTCTCTAACCCCTAGAAGGGAGAAAAATGTAACATCAAATAGCAGGGGCACTGCAATTCTCATTCATAAAAACATCCCGTTTATCCTTGAACATGCAAGGGAGATTTGTGTTGATCTCTGGTTCAATTCATGGAAATCACTATAGGCAATTTATATGCCCCAAATGTGGATTGCCCTCATTTTATGTCTCATGCAGTTCTAAAGTTTAATCAGCTCTGCAAAAACATTGGTTTCTTAGCGGGTGATTTCAACTGTGTACTTGACGGATCTGGATAAATCTTCACCCCAGAAGACCCCAGTTAGCCGCCATAGAATATTTCCCATTTGTTCTCAGCTACTGTATGCTTAAAATGTAACATGGAGATTGGCACAGTGATGCATGTGTTTTGGGATTGTGACAAAATTTAAAATGTACTGGAAAGAGATTCACAAAATTGTTTAAAAATCAATTGGAAAGACATTTGCTTTGTCCCCAAAAGTATATCTCTTGAATTGTACAGTGAAACTGTGTCTTGACTGTGATAGAGAATGTGTATTGAATTTCTGTATGGGTCATTGACGGATAAGACTTTTTAATAGGCCAATTTTAAAATACCAAAAATATGGATATGTTTGGCCATTTTCTAAACATTTGGAATGTAGTGTACCTGTGCCTTTATAAAGAAAAGTAAAAAAATTGTCATTTTAGGGTTTTTACACTTAAGTAAATAAAACATACTTAAAAAAGTCATCTGGGGCGACCGTAATATCTCAGAATTCACATTTTTATGTATCATTAAGACTAGTTGAACTCATATCAGTAAGTAGATAAACTAATGAAGAAAGATAAACTTTAGTGCCCTTTCATTTTATGAAAACCATTATTTCACAAGTTTATTCTATAATATCAGAGTCTCCTTCATTATCCAGGTTAAATAAATGTTTATCCCTATAAAAGGAATGGAAAATGGTTGAATAAAAAAAAAAAAAGATAAAATATACAAATAATTATACTTAAACTATATGTTAATAATTGATGTATAGGATATGAAAACTACAAATATCCTTATGCTTACCTTGAAGGCAAATGGCATACCGGAATTGCTTGCCTCATCCCGTCAGTTAACAACTCAACCCCTTTTTACCCACTTTTTTCCCATCCTTTATGTGGTCAGACCTATACAAAAAAAAAAAAAAAAAAAAAAAAATGGAATAAGACCAATGACAACTCTTTACACTGCTAAGTCCTTAAATATGTCCTGACAAAGACACCGGTACTTCCCAGCAAACAGTTTTTCTATTCATTCAAATAAATGAAACATATCGAATCAAATTAAAACTTTCTTCATTACAAATCTCTTCACATTTAATCATTTGTATAGTTTACACATTAAACAATTACAGCAAATCTAGTTTCTCCCTGCAATTCATACAATATTTATTATATTTAATGCCATATTAACACTGCTTATTCATAGATTTTTATTGGAGCATTCCTTGGTATTCCATTATTATTAATAGCTTTAATTTCTAATATTTTTATACCAATAATTGTGATATGCTGTATCATCAGTGATGCACTTACACCTTGGATTGTGAGCATAATTTGTTCCAGAAACATGCTTGTATATCAAATCACTCGTATGTTAAAGCAAATTTCCTTATAAGAAATAATGGAAACTTAGGTGATTCATTCCACAGCCCAGAATATTCATATAAAAATAAAACAAATTAACCAGCACTTTACCTTTTTTACCTTCATGGGGGCCAAAATGCACAAAAATGCTTTATGCACGCACACATACAATGTTATAGTGAACAGTACACGTGCACGGGTGCTGACGAAACGAGTGGCGTATTTGGTTGGGCTCAACCCACAAGAAAAACAAAAGCTATGAAAAATAGAAAATAGACACATTTTATTTTTGTGAAATTTATTTATGTTGCATAAGGCCCATGTGAATAAAAACACTACTGTTTTTTTCATATATATTCTTCCTGCAAAGTGCAATGTCCGCTACTAATTAATCGATCACAGATGGTAAAAAGGGAGAAAAAAAAAAACTTACATTCGCACATGCTCTGTTTCGCACGATAAACAGCTTTCCTTTATAAAACCCAGGAAGATTAATAAAACTCAAGCAGGCATTGGTCAATTACCAAAAAAAAAATAAATAACTGCCGGTGTGGGTCCTTCACAATCCAGACATCACACTTTGCACACTGTGTATTTTTAGATATGTAAAGTAGAACCAAAGTTATCATTACCACTGCTCCTGGAATATTGGAGTGACGTATTGACGTATAATTATTTTAACTACTACCACCACCATCATTTGTTTACAGAAACAACCTAAAATCAAATGATATTATCTATAGCTGGTTAAAATTAAACAAAATTTATTATATTGCCTAGGCTGTGCTGAAAAAAGGATATTTCTCTATATTGCACAATCTTGACCGCATATATAAACAAAGGAGTGCAAAATGTGTTAAAATGTGTTAAAATGCTCTAACAGACAGTGGCATCTTTATACACAAAATGTTTAGTTCTTAATTTTTTTTTCTTCATCTTACTCGTCAGATATGAGTAGAAGGAGGTAAAGATTTGTAGGTTGGACCTCTAAAATGTCAAATCAACAGAAATACAAAAGTATTTAGTCAGCCACCAATTTATCCAACTTAAAAAAATAGGAGAGACCTGTAATTTTCATCATATGTATACCTCAACTATGAGAGACAAAATAAGAAAAAATTTATTTGCAAATTATGGTAAAAAAAAAAAAAAGAGGATTTGGTCAATAACAAAATTTCATCTTAATACTTTGTTATATACCGTTTGTTGGCAATGACAGAGGTCAAATGTTTTCTGTAAGTCTTCACAAGGTTTTCACACACTGTTAGAATTTTGGCACATTCCTCCACTGAGATCTCCTCTAGAGAAGTGATGTTTTGGGGCTGTCGCTGGGCAACAGACTGGCTAGGCCACTCCAGGACCTTCCAGTCTACTCTTATAGAAAATAACAAAAATAATCCTAGATTTTGATTTGATACCATAGCTAAATTAACTAAAAACAAGACCACTGCAAAAATCTCCACAACAACATACAGTAGTGAGGATTTCATTAACTTTCTCAATAACAATCATAAATATTAGGCAAAAAATTCAGGCTTTGAAACCAAACAATTTAAGTGATACAGATGATAAATTAATCACATCAGAACCTAGAATACTTTACTTCCCTTGAAGCGAGAGAACTAATTTCACTTGTCTCCTCTTCAAAATCTTTAACCTGTGAATTAGATCCTATACCGACACAATTTCTCAAGCAGATAGTTCCAGCAATAACAGAACCCCTGCTGAAAGTAATTAACTGTTCACTCAGCAGTGGGTATGTTCCTAAATCCCTTAAATTAGCAGTTATTAAACCACTAATCAAGAAACCTGACCTTGACCAGCTTTCCAATTATAGGCCGATATCAAACCTCCCCTTTATCTCTAAAATTCGGGAAAAGGTAGTATCACAGCAGCTATGTTTATATCTACATAGAAATAGCATAAACTAACTGTATCAGTCAGGATTAAGGCCTCATCACAGCACAGAGACAGCACTTGTTAAAGTAGTAAATGACCTCCTAGTGGCCTCTGATTAGGGTTGCGTCACTATACTTGTGTTACTCGACCTCAGTGCAGCTTTTGACACTATTGATCATAGTATTCTCCTTCACAGATTAGAAAATGTAGTAGGAATTAAGGGAACGGCCCTCTTGTGGCTTAAATCCTATTTGACTGATCGTTATCAGTGTGTAGATTTAGATGGTGACCATTCCTCATGTTCTCAAGTTGAGTTTGGTGTTTCACAGGGTTCTCTTTTAGGCCCACTGCTTTTTTTCCCTTTACATGCGTCCTCTGGGCAACATAATTCGTAAACATGGTATTAGTTTTCATTGTTATGCTGATGACACACAAGTATACGTTTTAGCAAAACCAGATGAGAAAAACCAGTTTACTAAAGTTGAGCAATGTGTGCAGAAAATAAGAGATTGGATGCTAATTAATTTCCTTCTGCACAATCCTGATAAGACAGAAGTTCTAGTCATAGGACCACAAGCAGCTAGAAGTAAGCTTTCTAAACACACTGTGATTTTCAATGGCTTTTCTGTTCTGTGCAACAGTAAAAGACCTTGGTGTGATTATAGATTCCAGCCTTTCATTTGAAGCACATGTAGATAATATTACCAGGATAGCATTCTTTCATCTCAGAAATATTGCCAAGATAAGAAATATATTGTCACCAAATGATGCAGAAAAACTAGTTCATGCTTTTATCACGTCTAGGTTGGATTATTGTAATGCCTTACTGTCTGGTTGCTCAACAAGGTGCTTAAACAAGCATTAATTAGTCCAGAATGCAGCAGCGAGAGTCCTCACTCGAACCAGAAGCTACGAGCACATTACTCCTATCTTATCCACATTGCATTGGCTTCCTGTGAAATTTCGCATCGCAGCATTTTAAAATACTACTCTTGACGTATAAAGCATTAAATGGTCTCGCGCCACAGTATCTTAGTGAACTGCTAGTGTCTTACAATCTGCCACGCCTACTTTGATCAAAGGATGCAGGCTGCTTGTCAGTACCACGTATTACAAAAACTACAGCTGGGGGCAGAGCTTTTTCTTACAAATCACCAAAGTTATGGAATAGTCTTCTAATTAATGTTTGGGACTCAGACATAGTCTCAGTGTTTAAGTCTAGGCTAAAAACCTATTTATTTAGCCAAGCATTTTTGTAAATAGATTAGCCTTAGGTAAAGAAGCAGATCTGAGGGACTCATGGACGTAGAGTATTAGGTGAACTGGTATGTTTAGATGCTGTCTTCCCCACTCTCATTGATCACTCAGGTTTGTTGACGGTGAGGTAATTGGTTGCTTTACATCTCAGGAAGCCCTCATGTCCGTGTTTCCTTCTGGCTCTCCCTGTTTAGTTATGCTGTCATATTTAGTCTTGCCGGAGTCCCTGCTTGCACTCTGCATTAAATATACATTCACCTTATACATTGTTCGACTGTGACCATACCTAACTGCCATCTCTTTTGCTCTCTCCTCTTCTGCTCTCTTCTCTCTCTCCCTCTCTCCTTTTTCCTCTACCCATCTCTCTGTCGAGCTATACATGTCGCTCCTGAGCTGCCAGTGATCCAGACCTCCTCTGCCCTCTGGACCTGTCTAACTCGTCCTGGAGTTCTGCTTCTGGTTGGAGATCTCATCACATGGATGCCCCGTGTGGTCTGCCTGGGATGCGTGTGGTGACTGGGGATGGATCCACTTTTCCATGAAAGTGGTCCTGTCCTCGACTGATGCAGACAGTTGTTCTCTGAGGACCTGAGCCTCCAGGAACAAACTGGACTTTAATCTTACACATCTCCTCTTATACTGAAATTCCAGTCTCGCATAATATTATGCACATCAATCCCTGCTATCTGTCCTCACCCAGATGAGGATGGGTTCCCTGTTGAGTCTGGTTCCTCTCAAGGTTTCTTCCTATTACCATCTCAGGGAGTTTTTCCTTGCCACTGTCGCCGTCGTCCTCGGCTTGCTCATCAGGGACAATCATATCATTTTGATTCATACTCATTCACATTTCATACAAACTTAATTCTTTTGATTGTGTAAAGCTGCTTTGTGACAATGTAAATTGTTAAAAGCGCTATACAAATAAAATTGAATTGAATAAAAATTGCTTCACAGGCAAGGATATTGTGACTGCTAAGATTGCACGTAAGTCAACAATTTATAGGATTATTAAGAACTTCAAGGAAAGAGGTTCAATTCTTGTTAAGTAGGCTTCAGGGCATCCAAGAAAGTCCAGCAAGTGCCAGGAACGTCTCCTAAAGAGGATTCAGCTGCGGGATCGGAGTGCCACCAGTGCAGAGCTTGCTCAGGAATGGCAGCAGGCAGGTGTGAGCGCATCTGCACGCATAGTGGGGCGAAGACTTTAGGAAGATGGCCTGGTGTCAAGAAGGGCAGCAAAGAAGACACTTCTCTCCAAAAAAAACATCAGGGATCAGATTGATCTTCTGCAGAAAGTATGGTAAATGGAATGCTGAGGACTGGGGCAAAGTCATATTCTCCAATGAAGCCTCTTTCCGATTGTTTGGGGCATCTGGAAAAAAGGCTTATCCGGAGAAGAAAAGGTGAGCGCTACCATCAGTCCTCTGTCATGCCAACAGTAAAGCATCCTGAGACCATTCCTGTGTGGGTTTGCTCCTCATCCAGGGGAGTGGGATCACTCACAATTTTGCCCAAAAACACAGCCATGAATAAAGAATGGTAAAAAAAACACCCTCCAATAGCAACTTCCAACAATCCAACAATAGTTTGGTGAAGAACAATGCATTTCCCAGCACAATAGAGCTCCGTGCCATAAGGCAAAAGTGATAACTAAGTGGCTCGGGGACCAAAACGTTGAAATTGTGGGTCCATGTCCTGGAAACTCCCCAGATCTTAATCCCATTGAGAACTTGTGGTCAATCCTCAAGAGGCGGGTGGACAAACAAAAACCCACTAATTCTGATAAACTCAAAGTGGTTATGAAAGAATGGGTTGCTATCAGTCAGGATTTGGCCCAGAAGATGATTAAGAGCATGCCCAGTCGAATTGAAGAGGTCCTGAAAAAGAAGGGCCAACACTGCAAATACTGACTCTTTGCATAAATGTCATGTAATTGTCGATAAAAGCCTTTGAAACGTATAAAGTGCTTGTAATTATATTTCAGTACATCACAGAAACAACTGAAACAAAGATGTAAAAGCAGTTTAGCAGCAAACTTTGTGAAAACTAATATTTGTGTCATTCTCAAAACCTTTGGCGACGACTGTACATATATTGAAGGCGGATCTAACTCAAACTTTAGTGTGCTTTAGTTTTTTTATATTGGATTCTTCTCCACTGGTAAGGTAGGTTTTTAACTTTTGTACTGTTTTTGAAATACAACTGGTTCTTACTGTATACAGTACCTAGTTTTTGCTGTTTGGTAGTGTTGGTTGCAGTGTGATTAAGGTAGGTCTAAAGCAATTTGTTCTCAGCTAATTAATCAAGAGTAGTTTTATGCTTCCTTATGATGTGAATTGTGGGCAGGGCTTAGCTACATATACTGAAGGCGTCTCAGCTACAGACACAAGTGTCTAGCGGTTAATAAGCATAACCTGCAACAAAGTTGGTCAAGAACCTAGATATGCTGCTTAGTCTTTTTCCTTCTGCTAACACTCCTCTCACTTCTTTTTCCTTCTGCTAACACTCCTTTCACTGTTCTAAGAGATTTCAACCTTCCATCTGACAAACTCTTTCCTTCTCCATCTCCTTACCTCCTTCTCTTTAACTATAAACAGCTGCTCTCCCACACACAAGGCAAGGAATTCTTTCGATGCCGTTTTTTGCCGCCCTTCCCCAGTCACACATATCACTATTATTCCTCTTCATAAATCTGATCATAGCCTAGTATCCTTCACCATAACCCTTCCTGTTCTATGTAAACCTAACCACTGATATTTCTTTTTTACCCGCAGAACCCTTCACTTTGTCTTCCCTTTCCTCTGTGTCTTCATGCACCCCATCATCCCTCTCAGACCCAGACTCCTTCTCCTCTCTGCCACTAGAGGCTGCGACTGAAGTTTTACTCTCCTCTCTCTCCTCATCCAAAGATCTCCTTCTGGAAAAGGTAGTATCTCAACAGCTATGTTCATATCTACATAGGAATAGCATACATGAATTGTATCAGTCAGGATTTAGGCCTCATCACAGCACAGAGACAGCACTCGTTAAAGTAGTAAATGACCTCCTAGTGGCCTCTGATCAGGGTTGTGTCACTATACTTGTGTTACTCGACCTCAGTGCAGTTTTTGACACTATTGATCATAATATTCTCCTTTACAGATTAGAAAATGTAGTAGGAATTAAGGGAACGGCCCTCTTATGGCTCAGATCCTATTTGACTGATCGTTATCAGTTTGTAGATTTAGATGGTGACCATTCCTCATGTTCTCAAGTTGAGTTTGGTGTTCCACAGGGTTCTGTTTTAGGCCCACTGCTTTTTTCCCTTTACATGCTTCCTCTAGGCAACATAATTCGTAAACATGCTGTTAGTTTTCATTGTTATGCTGATGACACACAAGTATACGTTTCAGCAAAACCAGATGAGAAAAACCAGCTTACTAAAGTTGAGCAATGTGTGCAGGACATAAGAGATTGGATGCTAATTAATTTCCTTCTGCTTAATCCTGATAAGACAGAAGTTCTAGTCATAGGACCACAAGCAGCTAGAAGTAAGCTTTCTGATCACAATGTGATTTTAAATGGCCTTTCTGTTCCATCAAGTGCAACAGTAAAAGACCTCGGTGTGATTATAGATTCAAGCCTTTCATTTCAAGCACATGTAGATAATATTACCAGGATAGCATTCTTTCACCTCAGAAATATTGCCAAGATAAGAAATATATTGTCACTAAACAATGCAGAAAAACTAGTTCATGCTTTTATCACGTCTAGGTTGGATTGTTGTAACGCCTTACTGTCTGGTTGTTCAACTAGGTGCTTAAACAAGATTCAGTTAGTCCAGAATGCAGCAGCGAGAGTCCTCACTCGAACCAGAAGATATGAGCACATAACCCCTATCTTATCTACATTGCATTGGCTTCCTGTGAAATTTCGCATCGATTTTAAAATACTACTCTTGACGTATAAAGCATTAAATGGTCTCGCGCCGCAGTATCTGAGTGAACTGCTAGTGTCTTAAAATCCGCCACGCCTACTTTGATCAAAGGATGCAGGCTGCTTGTCAGTACCGCGTATTATTAAAACTACAGCAGGGGGCAGAGCTTTTTCTTACAAAGCCCCAAAGTTATGGAATAGTCTTCCAAATAGTGTTCGGGACTCAGACACAGTCTCAGTGTTTAAGTCCAGGCTAAAAACCTATTTATTTAGCCAAGCATTTTTATAAATAGATTAGCCTTAGGTAAAGGAGCAGATCTGGGGGACTCATGGACGTAGAGTATTAGGTGAACTGGTATGTTTGGATGCTGTCTTCCCCACTCTCATTGATCACTCAGGTTTGTTGACGGTGAGGTGATTGGTTGCCTTACATCTCTGGAAGCCCTCATGTTTGTGTTTCTTTCTGGCTCTCCCTTTTTAGTTATGCTGTCATAGTTAGTCCTGCCGGAGTCTCTGCTTGCACTCTGCACTAAATATACATTCACTTTTTACATTGTTCGACTGTGACCATACCTAACTGTTATTTCTCCATCTCTTTGCTCTCTCCTTTTCTGCTCTCTCCTCTCTCTCTCTCTCTCCCCCTCTCCTTTTTCCTCTACCTATCTCTCTGTCGAGCTATACATGTCGCTCCTGAGCTGCCAGTGATCCAGACCCCCTCTGCCCGCTGGACCTCTCTAACTCATCCTGGAGTCCTGCTTCTGGTTGGAGATCTTATCACATGGATGCCCCCGTGTGGTCTGCCTGGAATGCTTGTAGTGACTAGGGTTGGTTCCACTTTTCCATGAAGGTGGTCCTGTCCTCGACTGATGCAGACAGCTGTTCTCTGAGGACCTGTGACTTCAGTCGCTCAATAGTTCAGGACTGAAATTTTTCACAGTCTACCTGAGCCTCCAGGAACAAACTGGACTTTAATCCTACACATCTCCTCTTATATTGAACTTTCAGTCTCGCATATTATTATGCACATCAATCCCTGCTATCTGTTTTC